>NW_021834120.1:32500-35526 GCF_006345805.1 Octopus sinensis
ATATATAACTGTCAACTCCCAGTTGTAATTCTTAGTGGACGTAGTATACTAACTGCATTAGATCTTTTGATGATGATAAGGAGATCGATAAAAATTATAAAAATATATATATCAGATTATTATTAATAGAGATTTATAATTAGTTAGTAAATAGTAATTTATTTGTATTAATGAGTTAAATCAAAGGAATATGCTAGACATATTATTTATTTCCTGTAAAAAAAAACTTATCAATTAGCACATATATCAAGAGCCTTTAAGATATTTTAAAATGTAATGGAAGGGAGGTAATCAAGATGAACTTTATAATTTCACTAGATATATGGAATTTATGCAATCCCTTATAGAAAAGTTTTAAAATATTTTATTTCACTTTATTCAATTTATTTATAATATTAAATTTCTTAATAATCTATGCAGGTTAAATAAAACCTAGTATGGTATATTATTTCCTTATTTGGTTACAAAACATTAAGATTTGAAAATTTAGGGAAAGTCAGAATGCTATTATTTAAAATACTTAAAAGTACGGGTGGCACAATGTATGCAGGATACTCCTAGATCAAAACGGTCATTCAATAAGTTTATATTATTCCTGTTTCAAAATTTCATATGTCTCCATAGAACAAAGTTCACATCCATCTCTACTATTTTTATAGGGCTGTACCTTTCTTATTATATCCCATTTTAGGTTAAACTCGATATTTTTTCCTTTCAATTCCCAAATTTTACTAGACAGCGTTGTGCAACCTGCCTTATGCTTAAGTCTAAAACTAGATAAATGATTGTTAAGGATTTTTATCAGTAGGAGAGATGTTTATATTATTGTTTGTATTTATTTTATTCAATTTAAATTTTTTATACTTATTTATGTCCTGTTTACCATTTCCATTTATTGCATCAGGTTTATATGCTAGGTTATCTGTTTTGGTTGATCTATATTTTTCAAAGTTGAAGATTCTATATTATTTAAGCTATATTTATTCAATTTCTCATTTGAAAGATTTATATTATCAAGATCTAGGAAGGTGATTTCCTGGTTATATCCTGCTCTAGATAAGGCAACATTGTAATGATGTGAGTGAGAATGAAAAATTCATGTTAGACGATAGTTTTGTTATTCTTCTCGAAATACTTTTAACTATCGATTTCAGTATATTAGTGGGGTGATTTGATAATTTATTTACGTATCTAGTAATTTCGCCATCTTTTCTATATGGGTAATATAATTTCGAGTTTAAATCTAAAGTAGCATCTACAAAGTTAACTATCTTAGTGTTATATTCATAAGTGATGCCTAAGTTGAAATCCTTGAAAAATTCACTAATTTTCTTCCTTATTCTTTCAATGATCGATTTATCATTTATTAATAATAAATGATAAATCTTTTTTGCTTTTATTCTTTTACTTGTTTCAGTCATTTGACCGTGGCCATGCTGGAGCACCACCTTCAGTCGAACCAATCAATCTCAGGACTTATTCTTTGTAAGCCTAGTACTTATTCTGTCGGTCTCTTTCGCCGAACTTCTACGTTACGAGGACGTAAACACGCCAACATCGGTTGTCAAGCGATGGTGAGGTGAGGACAAACACAGACACAAATATATACATATACCTACCTACCTACCTTCATACATACATACAAACATACGTAAATACATACATATATATGTGTACGACGGGCTTATTGTAATTTTAATATAAATTAACCATTATGGCACTTTATCCTAATTATGTACATATATTTTTTCTAAAGAACACATATATACATATACGACGGACCTCTTTTAGTTTCCATCTGCCACATCCACTCACAAGGTGCCACGCAGTGGGACTGAACCCGAAACCATATGCTGAGAAGCAAATATATATTTGTGTGTGTGTGTGTTGGTTATTCGATTCATTAAAATCTTGGCATATCACCAAGTACGACGCGAGGACTAGCTGGGTACCATAACACTGAGCTGACACTATGGTAAAACAACCATTATGTGTCATTTGTAGGTAGCATCTTGCAGGTATGTTGTGTATGTGTGTGTATACGCACAAACACACACACATAACACACACACACACACACACACACACACACACACTCACATACATATGTACATAGATACGAAATCCAATATAAACCGTAGATCCGATTTAGGATTGGTTCCAGGTGTGGCGTTGTATTAAAAGAACACAAGTGGGGCTTAAAACCTTACCAACAGCTGCGTTAATTTTTAAACTCCTCTTGTGTTCTTTTGATATATCTATATATATATATATATATATATATATATATATATATATATATATATATATATGTATATATATGTATGTATATATATATATATATATATATATATAATATATATATATATGTATATATATAGCTTATATATATATATATATATGGTATATATACATATATATATATATATATATATATATATATATATATATATTATATATATATATATGTATATATAAGTATATATATATGTATATAAATATATATATATATATATGTATATATATATATGTGTTTGTGTGAGTGTATGTGTGTGTTTGTGTGTGCGTGTTTGTGTGTGTGCATGTGTGTGTGGAGGGAGAGAGAGTATGTGAAAGAAATACAGGTATACGTGCACACATGCAACATCTCCCCCCCCACACACACACACATACACAGTGAGTTTGTGGGATTGTTGAGATGGTGGAGAGAGAATTAAAGAACAGGGTGTGGAAGAAACCGGGAAATTGTCGAACCTGACAGCGATGTCCAAAGGAACTGAAGCATAACAAACTACGATATCAGTTTCTGCTTTGCGAATATACCTTATTTTTGTAATTTATTTTTACTTCAAGATAAAAACTGAAACTGATTCACGATAAAATAATAAACTGAGAAACCTCCGGGGCTCGAGAAGCATATGAGAATTAGCTGTACAGCTGTTTGTTTCTCGTCTTATTTATATTTTGTAAAAGAAGAACGGAGATGATGTAATATAAAACGTTGGTGGAAAGTCTCGAGTACTTTA
>NW_021834121.1:0-22500 GCF_006345805.1 Octopus sinensis
TCGCATGTCCATAGTGACAACTCTTCTTTCAAGGCAGAGAAATTACTCGTTTCTCTATAATATTATTACAGGTAATGAATAATGGGCCTTTTATGACAATGTTCAACGCAAAAGGAATTAGATTGACAAGGATAAGTCTCCAAAACCTACCTCAAAGGCTGAGCTCCATGGAAGGAAGGTTGTGTTGTGTGTATGGTAGGATCACCACGGTATTATTTATTTTGTGCTTTTTATACTGCCATCAAGCTCTCAATGCCGACTTATACTCTCAACAACTGCAACGTGTACAAGAAAATCTTTCAATAAATTCTGTTTGTCTCTCTGCATATCTCTCACTCTCTCTCTCTCTCTCTCTCTTCCCTTGTCATTTATTTCATTCCTTTTTACGCTCTGTACTCGACAAACGCTTCATTCTGAAGCATAAACATATTGAATTCTAACACCAAGTTATTAGTATCGCTATGGCTCAGTGAAACAATATATATATATATATTATATATATATATATATATATAATATATAGATATATATATATATATATATATATATACATACACATATATGTATATATATATATAACATACACATATATTATATATATACATACACATATATGTATATATATATATACATACCATATATGTATTATTATATTATATATATATATATATAAAGAGAGAGAAACATACATACATACATACATACATACATACATACATACATAAAACATACTACATACATACATACATACATACACATACTATAGGGTATGCACAATGAGGAGTTTTTACTGCATTTTTGACTTTGAGGAGAAATATATTTGCTACGGTTGTTCACTACCTAACAAAAACTATATCAACAATGAAAATGATCTCTAAATGCATTAAAAACATTTTAATATAATCTGAACACCATTTCAGAAAATTATCGCCGTTTACTTTGAGCATATAAAAGAGAAATTTAGACGGGCAAAATGAGTAAGCCAAGATAAAATAAATTCGTCTTTTCAGTTCTCAAGAATTACATTTGAAAACAGACTCACATACATCAATATCCATCCAAAACGATCAGGAATATCATAAATGTAAAAAAAAAAACAAATTAAAGATATCTGGGTCAAATGAAAGAAGGTTGTGAAAAAACGACACATATATGAAGCTAACGAAACTCGATTTAATCAAAAATTCTCAACATAAAATATTCTTTATAGCTTCTTCACGATCTGCAGGAGTGGCTCTCTTGCCGATATATTCAAGCACCACGCAGTTAAGGAGAAGAAATTATTGAAATTAGTCATGACTTATTTTTTGAAAATTGAAAATTATCAGTTTAGACATTAGTGAGGGGAAAAATTGACTTGGAATCCAACAGAGGGAGAATATTGATTGCTGAGCACCAAAAATTACCCAGATATTCTATTAGCAACCTCAATTAGGATCATGTCAAAGTTGAGGAAAACGTTCTTGACAAAAAAAAAAAAAAAGTATCCGTCACTTGACTATGTTTAAAAACTCTCTCAACTTCAACAGCAACGACAACTACAAAATGATGACGCAATATTTGCAATGTAATGATTTCAAACAGGCAGGGGAAAATGACGAGAAATAAAAAATTACTCATTTTACCCCGGTTATTAATTTTGTTCTCCTATAGATATATATATGCTTATACAATAGACACACACACACATATTATATATAATATAAATATATTACGTATATATTTTAATATTATATTATATATATATATATATAATATATTATATATATATATATATATATATATATATATATATATATATTTGCTCACTCTGCTCAACATAAACATAACGACGTAAGAAATTTGAAAAGCTAAACGCGAAACCGGTCTTTCTTCTAAATTATGTCATTGTAAGAAAAAAAATTATAATATTCTTCAGACATATTGACTCAAATATATATTTTTTAACCTTTTAAAACAAAAGCCTTCTGTAGTTTTTTCACTTTTTACTATTTTCTATATATATATATATATATATATATATATATATAAACAATTGCTGCGTGGAAGGTGTTTATAAGTTTTGTCAGTGAACAGGTCGCGGTCTCAAAGCGACGAAAATATTTTGACAAATTTAATTTAAATGTTGAAGTGAATCTAACGGTTTTCGTGTCTTTCTTAAATGGCATATAAACACCTTCCACGCTGCAATTGTTTTTCGTTCCAGCACACGATCTCAGATCAATCCTCACTCGCTATGCAAGTACATCTCCGTAATATATATATATTGATTGATTGATTGATTCCAGTTTCAGCTTATGAGCTGTGTGGCCATGCTGGGGCACCGCCATTTATATATATATATATATATAGATCTATATATATATATATAGATATATATAACACATACGATAACCGTTTAAAACCATAAATGTGAAACAAGGTGGAAAAAAGAGTACTCAAATACCAGGGGTAGAGTAATATGCTTTATTTAAAAGCACCAGATATTCAACAAAACAGGTTTTGTTGAATTTCTGCTGCTTTTTAATAAAGTATATATATATATATATATAATATATACATATATATATATATATACATATATATATATATATATATATATATATACATGTGTGTGTGTGTGTGTGTTTGTGTGTTTGTGTGTCTGTGTGTTTGTGTGTCTGTGTGTTTGTGTGTATATGTGTGTATGTGTTTATGTGTCTACGTCCCCACAACATCGCTTGACAACCCATGCTGCTGTGTTTACGTCCCCCGTAAATTAGCGGTGCGGCAAAAAGAGTCCGATAGAGTAAATACTAGGCCTACAAAGAATAAGTCCTGTGGTCGATTTACTCGACTGAAGGCGCTGCTCCGGCATGGCCGCAGTCAAATGAGTGAATAAAATAAAAGAATATATATATAAATGCATAAATACATAAATATCAAATGCATAAATACCTAAATGCATATTTAGAACTTAATTTGACAGCCAGCTTCCTGAAGATTTCATCTGAATGAAACAGTTCTAGTCCTGTAGAAGCTCCTTCTATAAAATAAATATATATATCATAATTACAATTCACCTGCCGACGGCGTGGCAACGAGTATTATATATATATATATATATTTGATTATATATAAGTAAAAATATAGGTATATATTATAATTCACCTGCCGACGGCGTGGCTACAGACGTTTATGCTTATGATCTCTGATCTCAGCTGTTTTTTCTATTAAAGCAGCTGCAGCGGCGGTGGTAGCAGCAGCAGCAGCAGTAGTTGTAGTTGTAGTAGTAGTAGTAGTAGTAGTAGTAGTAGTAGCAGCAGCAGTAGTGTTGGTGTTGGTGGTGGTAGTAGTAGTGGTAGTAGTAGTAGCAGCAGCAGCAGCGGCAGTAAGAGTAGCAGCAGCAGCAGCAGCAGCAGCAGCAGTAGTAGTAGTAGTAGTAGTAGTAGTAGTAGTAGTAGTAGCCATTTCTGACTGCATTAATTCTATTATTATAGTTGTTGTTCTTGTTGAGTCTTGTAATATTGCAACTGATATCATTCGCAATATTGCTATTGTCACGGTTGCGGCTGTTCTTGTTACTATTGCGAGTGTTGCGACTGTTGTTGTTGCTGCAGTCTGTTGTAGCTTTTGCGAATGCTGTTATCGCTATTGATGTTGTTGCGACTATTGTTGTTGCTGCTGTTGCTAACGCGACTGTTGTTGTTGTTGCTATGGTTGTTGTTGCTGTTGTGATTTTTGTGACTGATGTTACTATTGCGAACTTTGCGACTAATCTTGCTATCATTACTGTTCTGCTGCTGTTGCTAATGTTTTAGCTCTTCTTCTTCTTCTTCTTCTTCTTCTTCTTCTTCTTCTTCGTCTTCTTCTTCTTCTTCTTCTTCTTCTTCTTCTTCTTCTTCTTCTTCTTCTTCTTCTTCTTCTTCTTCTTCTTCTTCTTCTTCTTCTTCGTCTTCTTCTTCACCATTGTCAACATCACCATAATCATCATCATTGTCGTTGTCGTCATCTTTGTCATCATCATCTCATCATCACCGTAATTGTTATCATCATCGTCCGCTTATCGTTATCGGCACCGTCGTCGTCCTCATCGTCATCGTCCTCATCGTCATCAACATCATCACCCCCTATATCTACGATACTTTGATAGAGATTTGTTGTTGGGTGTGGCTGAATCAATTATCTGTGTGTGAGTTATACAGAAATGCAGAAAACGTACATATACGTTTACGCACGCAAACACACACACGTACACGCAGACACACACACACACACACACACACAACACACACACACACACACACAAACAAACACACACAACACACACACACACACTCACGTATGAGCGCACACTGTTATGCAATGAATATTTTGGAGAGTATGTGCATATATATATTTATATAGTATGTATGCGTATATATGTATGATGAGTTTGACGTGTTTGATAAGTGCTAACACACAAAACTTACGGCCCTCGAGCCACTTTGTTGCTTCTGCTAAAAATTAAAAAAAATATGTACAAAGGGGTACTCATAAGAAACCGGAATTTTGCAATATTTTATTTACTTAGTCTTATGCGTTTAGACTTTTATTGCCTTCAAAGTTTCTCCATTTGAAGTAATGCATCAGTTCACTATTCGAAGCAGTGTTGGAACTTTTGCGAAGTGATGCCTTTTAACGTCTCCATAGTTTTTTCTTCACCTCTTCAACATCTGAAAATTCCGTAGCACTAACTTTCATCACCAGTGATGACCTTCGAAGAAAGGTCCATATTAACTTCCAACTGTTCTTTCAGTTCACGACACGCATTCAGTCGTGACTGCTTATAATCTTCCGTGAGCAAGCGAGGTACACATTTAGCTGCGACTCTTTTCAGTCGCAATTCCTCGTTCAAAATTCGTTGGCAGGAGCTCCAGGACACACCAGTTATATCAGCAAGTTCGTCAATTGTTCGGCGACGGTCCTCCAATATCAGTTCATGAATTTTCGTGATGTTTTCATTCGTTCGGGAGGTCGAAGGTCGCCCCGAATGAGATTGGTTTTCAAGCGACTAGTGACCATTCCTAAAGTGTAGAAGCCACTCGTAAACTTGTGTTTTGCACATGGAGCACACTTGTAACCTGTTTGAAGCATGATAACTATTTCGACCGCCGTTTTCCCCAGCAGAAACCAAAATTTCACAGAAGTATGCCGTTCCTTTGTTTCAGCCATCGCAAAAATCGACGAACATGGAAGAAGCACAGCAAAACAAAGACGCATCATGTAGCAGTGCAACGTTACTGAACGATGCCTGAGGGTTGCATCAAATGGCAGCAGAAGCCTGAGATACAACGCATTTGTCCTGCAGAGAACATTATATATATATATATATATTATATATATATATATATATAGATATATATATATATATATATATATATATATATATAACGGGAAAGCTTTATGAAAATAAACAAAAGACGAAGGCAGGTGGAAAACAAACGAAAATTGTATTAGTATGGCGCTCAGGAAATATAAATAAAACAAGTCTTTAACGTTTCGAGCCTACGCTCTTCAACAGAAAGATCACAGAGAGAGAAAAACACAGAAAGAAGGAGAGAAAAAAAATGCGTGCAGTAGCTAACGAATCAACATGGCGATCTGATTTCGGCCAGAGGTCAAAGATCAAACATGAGACGCGAGAGCGAAATAGGGGAGATAATAGGGTTGATAAAAGAGTTGAGGGACCAGCTAAAAGTGCGTGGGAGGGGTCTGGATGTGTGTATGTATAGGGTTGGGGGTATGTATATATATTACTATATAATATATATATATATATATATATATTATATATATATAAATATAAATAATATATAAATATGTGCATATATACATACATATATGTACATACCTACGTATATATGTATATATATACATGCATATATGAGTACAGAACATCAAAAAAACGTTGACCATAATGAGTTGACCCTGTAGATGAAACAAGGACAACTGATGAAGGGGAATATTCTTTATGTTTTACGTCTCGTTTCTCTGTTTTTTTCGTTGTTCGAAAAAAAGTTCGTTTTCTATGATTTTGTTTTTATGTTTTCGTTTCTCATTGTGTTCGACGTTTTTTTTTATTCCTGTACCCATATATTCATGTATATATACATATATATGTAGGTATGTACATATATGTATATGTATATATGCTTATATTTATATATTATTTATATTATTATATGATCGAACGCCACGCATCCTTTTCCAAGTAAGTTAGTTATAACCTTATATATATTATATATATATATATATATTATATATATATATATATATATATATATATATATTACATAATATTTACATAATATTTACATAATATTGAGGTCTCTTCTTTCTTTTGTTATCTTACCGTTTTATCAATATATATATATATATAAAGTGAATCCAAACATGAAAACACAAAGAGAAAACACAACAGCGCGAGGACGTGGAACACGTATAGTATTATTTGACGCTCAGGAAAGAAGGAGGAAAGAAGGAGGGCTTAACGTTTCGAGCGGAGCTCTTCGTCAGGAACATAGGAAAAGGAAAGATCCAATGAAGGGAAGACGGAGGAAAAAAATCGCCAACGGTATACATATATATATATATATATATATATATATATATATAAGGCGAGCTGGTAGAACCGTCAACACGCCGAGCAAAATGCTTAGTGGCAGTTAGTTCGTCTTCGTTCTTTACATACATTTCAAATTTTGGCATAAGGCCAGCAATTTCGAGGAAGAGGATAAGTCGATTACATCGCCCAGTGTTCAACTGGTACTTATTTTATCAACCTTGAAAGGATGAAAGGCAAATCAACCTTCGGCTTAATTTGAACTCAGAACGTAAACACGTACGAGATACATACATACATACATACATACATACATGCATGCATGCATGCATACATACATACATACATACATACATACATACATACATACATACACATACATACATACATACATACATACATACCGTGTAAATATATACTCAGAAAATTGTACCTTGAATTTAGTGTTCATACTATCTCCGTTTTCCGTATGTGTAAGCCCCCGACACATTTTTTTTCTGTTTTGTTTGCTCCTTCTCGAGCCATGCCTGGCTCATAAGGGCCGGTTTCCCGGTTTCCTTGGCGTATAGGTTCCCCACCTGGACGGGACGCCAGTCTGTCGCAGGTAAGCTGCAAGATGCAGGAGGAAAGAGTGAGAGAAAGTTGTGGCAAAAAAGTCGGCAGAAATTCGCCATTACTTTCTGCCGGAGCCGCGTGGAGCTTAGGTGTTTCGCTCATAAACACACACATCGCCCGGTCTGAGATTCGAACCCGCGATTCCTCGACCGCGAGTCCGCTGCTCTAACCACTAGGCCATGTGCCTCCACTCCCCGATACTCTGATGAAAGACAGTTGCCTCAGGCTCCATACTGTGGGTTCGAACCCAGAGCAACATCCATCTATAACCTACAACCATGCCGGCGCCTACGTGTGTTGTGTGTGGGAACTGTTGCTGTAGTGTAAATGTGTATGTATATATGTATTGCTGATGGCATTATCGTTGTATTCGTTTGCGTTGTATGTATGTTTACGTTGCTTCCTATGTCTCACTGTCTATGTACGTATGAGAGAATGTGAGAATCTACGTAATGGCTTTCATTTAATAAAAGAAATTTAGCAAAAAATAACTTTAAACAGGAAATGTAGTCCTCTATATTCCAAAGCTATTAATGATAAAGTCGACCACTTAAAGGATTATCATTATTATTATTATTATCATTATTATTATTATTATTATTATTATTATTATTATTATTATTATTATTATTATCGTCATCATCATCATCATCATCATCATCATCATTATTATTATATGAAAGCAGCTCAATGCAAAGTCTCCCCCACACAATCTATCTATCACTTAAAAAAAAATTGGAGGAATTAATCAAATATTAATTTTATATTTTAATGATGTCGACAGAAATATATGATGTTTACTGAATAAGGCTTAATTTGTAAGATTCCTCAAAATACGTGATTACAATAAGCTTAAATAGGAAGGGAAAAAAATCTAGGAAAATATGTTTATTATCGACTGTCTTTTCACAATTGCATAAAGAGCATACACTAACACTCACATCTATATATATATATATATATATTTATATGTATGTATGCATGTATGTATGTATGTATGTATGTATGTATGTATGTATGTATGTATGTATGTATGTATGTTATGTCATTATTCAGTTTATTTCAAGATTTCTTGCCAATAGAAAAAGAAGCGGTTTCTAACCTAGATCCAAGGCCGTATGTATGTGCATCCAGGTACCCGTATATGTATGTGTGTATGTGCACACACACGCGCACACACACACACACACACACACACACACACACACACACACACACACGTATATGTATACGTACTTTGATATGTAGACACACATATCTATATCTACACACTCTCACGCGCGTACACGCATACACACAGAAGGTAATTAGACACGCCCTTCACAAAGTACATTATAATTATCCTTTCTGGAGTAATTTTTACGAAAAGTGCTCAACAAACTTTTCAGGAAGTCATATTTGGGGCTATGACGCGTACATAACAGTAAAACAATATTCATATAGAACTCAAACACGCGCCTCGTTCCTCCAGTTTCAGGCGATTCCTCTGTTTGGTCATGATTGCGTTTGCATGGCTGAAACCAGCTTTCATCATGTAAGAGCTGGGAAATGCTAGAAGGGATGATTCACTTATTTTCTTATTGTACCAAAAGTCACTCAGACTTCTGATCTCAAAAAGGGCTTTCGCCGCAATATCGACACTCAAATCAGACAGTTTGCAGATAGAGAGACAACCGCAGCACAAAGGACAGCGTAGCGTCCGAGTGATCAACATTCCAGCTTCCCAAATCCAACACCTACCATGACTTACCAACAAAAAACGTTTATGAGATATGTATTTAATATCCTTTCTCCCCTAGCAGGCCTGGTCATTTCCATATACAAACACTTGACAGTTCGCATCTCCTGAATCACGACTCTCAATCTTCGACTTCGATACAGATTACAACTTCAGGCGTCGAACATTAGCAACAGCAGGACTTCCTGCTACTGTGAAAATTTATCATATTTTCCCACGTTTCATGGCGCTGACTAAGTATTTTAAGCAGTTCATCTGGGTGAGCTGTTCTTTCGCTGTTCTTGGCGATCCCTGATATATATAAATCACACAAGTAACACGAGTAAGATTATGAGGCAAAGAGAAGACAACCAAATCATGCGTGGAAGCACGTACCTGAAAAGCGTAGGAATATAAAGTAAAAAGATAACAATCAAAGGAATGTACTATGAAGATAAATAAGCACAGTATCCTGCATTTTTCTTCTCTAATATTTTTGTCTTCTTTAATACTTTTCCTTCTCTTTGATAAAGGGTATCCCCGAAATATGAGATTCAGTTCAGTCTCTTCCTTTGGCGTTTTTATCTCCGTTGTACGCTTCATTGATTGTTGCTTTGCACGCTTTAAATTTCTACGTCTTTTAAACATTTTTTTCTTTGCCAGTTACATGCTTTCGCTATTTTGACACCGTGTATTTATATTTGTTTGTCTCTTCCTCATGTTATTTGCATGATTATCTGTCTATTTCTATTTCTACCCTCCCCTCTCTCTCTCTCTCTTTCTATCTCTCTGTCTTTCACTGGGTATTGGAAAAGTATGGAATGATCTCCAGTTTATAGTTGAGCTTAGAATTGTAAGGAGTGATAGTTTTTTAATTTTATTTAGGTGAGTTGAAATCACTGTTTAGAAGTTTGTGGAGTTGGTATTCATTCACTGTCGTGTACAATATCACTTCCGCTGGGTAGTTGCCATTCACTATAGGGTACAACGTCTATTTCGTTGAGTAGTTAGGATTTTCTTCCGCCTGCTGACAGATATCGATCTTTCAGTTCTTTGGTGGTGTAGGGTTAAGATGTGAGTATTTTCCCGTTAATTTCTCTGCAACACATGGGGTTTCATTATATGTAGTATTATTTCAATAGTATTTTTTAGTAGTATTCACTGTTTAAGATTTGTAAGTGTATATATTGATTTAAATTACATATATATTTTTTCATTCAATGATTAAAGGTAATCTGAGTTGTTTCTAAGTAACGCAAACTCGCTGGCCGTTTAATTATAATGGGTGACTTAGTCTCTATGATATGACAAGTTATTAGTTATTTATTTTAATCATAGACGCATGCATGTATGTGTGTATGTATGTATGCATGTATGTATGTATGTATGTATGTATGTATGTATGTATGTATGTATGTATGTATGTAAAGTTAATCCAAACATGAAAGCACACAAAAAACACAACAACGCGAGGACGTGGAACAAATATAGTATTATTGGACGCTCAGGAAAGAAGGAAAGAAGGGGGGTTTAACGTTTCGAGCGGAGCTCTTCGTCGGAAACATAGGAGAAGGAAAGATCCAGAGAAGGGAAGACGGAGAAAAAAAATCGCCAACGGTACACACGCGGTCACATTTTGAATGACCGGAAGGAAATGGGCGAAGAAAAGTTCTTTCAAAGACAGGAGAGTGCAAGAGGAGGTATGTGTGTGTAAGTGTGGATATGTGCGTGCGCGAAGGTCTGCGTGTGCATGTGAGTGTATGTGTGTATGTGTGCAATGATAACACGTGTGTGTGTGTGCGTGTGTGTGTGTGTGTGGTTGTGGCTGTTAATCTTTGCGTGTTGTAAGGCTTAGTATTGTTTAAGGTCAAGGAAGAATAAATATATATATATATATATTAAACTTCAAAAATCAAATTTATATATGTGTTGTTTGTAAGACATATATACATTTAATTTTTGAAGTTTAACTTCATTTCCTTTTACATTTTATTGTTTTACTTTTAATAAACACTTTCTTTGGTTAGAATATTTTATAGTATTGAACTTGTTTCGTAAAAATTGATCTAAGCTTGTCCTTTTACTTGTATATTGTTCAAGAACGTTGTTTAGGAGATGTACTGTTTCACTAGCCTATACTAGGCTTGTTTTTAATGTGTCATGTTTGTGATGTGATGTTGATTGAGAAGCAAACAACCTAATTGTCTACCTTTGTTGTATTGTCTGAATGTCCTTTTTGGACTTAGTTCTTTGTTGCAAATAATATTTTGGAGCTATAATTTATCACTATTTGTTTACTCTTATGTTGTTATTCGTAGTAAGAAGCTGGTGGATTCCCAGGCAGCGCTTGTTAGTTTTAAAGAAGCCATGGATGTTGTAGCATGGAAATCTGTATTTGCTTATGGAGACAGCAATTGAGTATCGCCTGAGGAGATACATACAGATCTTCTTATACAGGTAAATCGTTAAATAATTTAATTTTGATTTAACTTTAAATCCTGTATATACGAGGATCTGTATGTATTGAAACATACGTAGTGATTAAAAAAGCTGCTTAACCGTATTTACTCTTCCTTTTGACTCTTACTTTTTACTTTTACTCTTTTGAATGAGCTCTATCTGTGCTCTAATACGTTCTTAACAGAACACAACTCAACTGACTATACACACACACACACACACGCACACGCGCACACACACACACACACACACACACACACACACACATACACGTGTGTGTATATAGTATATTGAGTCACAAAACTAGCGTAAATTTTAACAAATTTAAAGCTACAATCCCGATACGTATTTTTTTTCTTATCTTGGCAATAGCTACGCGTTGCCTACATCCACTTCGCGCCTTGTTTGTCCGTGCGCAGATTCAACTGACCTTGATTTTCATAAATATCAACATACCTTGCGTCATTTTCTCACTCGCTACCTCTCTTTATGATCGCTCCAAATCAAATGATCCGGGTTTGCTACTAACTTTTATCAAACAGTTATTCCTCTGACTTCACTGCTCTAGTTCTTTCATGTCTTCATAAACAAGCAGCTGAAATGGAATTCCACTGAAGGGTCTCCAGGATGGATGCATAGCTCAGACGTCAGAGAGTTTCTCTATGTCGAGCCGTTACTGCTTCGTACTGCGAGGTCACAAATCCGATACTTTGGACACGTGACTAGAATGTTGCGGATTCTTCAAGTCGAACCAGTCGCCAGGAGACCCGGGGATAGAGCAAAAACGAGATGATGGGATAATATCCACTGTGTCAGTTGTCACACTTAGGAATCCAACCAGACAGTTTGCTTGTGATAGGACACTATGGAAGCAGTACCTGAAGACTATATCCTCATGACTCTCTCAGAAAAGCGGGCGGCGGAAATCGATGGATAGCTGTATGCTCAAGGAGCTACACCGATAAATATCCGATCTGAAGTGGTGTCTAAAATGGAATGGCTGTTTTCTGAGTGACTTGACTGCGGGCAGGAGTAATATACTAATAAGTACGATGACCATTCAAGCGAAAAACAAAATTTTTGATGCCTATGTGCAGAAAGTTAGAAATGTAATTTCTGATACAAAATCTTATTGATAGTTAAAGTCTGGTTTGAAACGTTTAAGAGCTGTATTAATTTGCGCAATATTAAAATGACCGTTTAAGATGTCAGTGCTGATCTAGCAGTCGATATTAATTATCCAGCGGAACTGAAGAAAATTATATCTGAAAGAGGCTATAAACAAGAATATTATTAATAACTTAGTCCAAAATATATAATTAAGAATGTTTTATAAATTTCCTGTTGACTTAGACGCTACGTTTTGCCTAGGCTTCCTGAATAAAACGTTAGGAGAAGCTTAAATTTCCATTCAACATGATATTTACAATAAATTTTACTCTACCTTTCCTATTCAGTATTCCATCAGTAACTCTTCTTTTTTTATTTTATTCGTTTCAGTCATTTGACTGCCGTCATGCTGGAGCACCGCCTTTTGTAGAGCAAATCGACCCCAGGACTTATTCTTTGTAAGCCGAGTACTTACTTTATCGGTCCCTTTTTGCCGAATCGCTAAGTTACAGGGACGTAAATACACCAGCATCGGTTGTCAAGCGATGTTGGGGGGGGGACAAACACACACACACACATACACACACACACATACACACACACATACACACACACATACACACACACATACACACAAATCCACTCACAAGGCCTTGGTCGGCCCGAGGCTACAGTAGAAGACACTTGCCCAAGGTACCACGTAGTGGGACTGAACCCGGAACCATGTGGTTGGTAAGCAAGCATCTTACCACACAGCCACTCCCCTATTATTCTTTACCTGTTTCAGTCATTGGATTGTGGCCATGCTGGGACACTACACTGAAAGTTTAGAAGAACAAATCGACCCCAGTACATATATTTTAAAATCTGATACTTATTCTATATGCCACTTTTTGTCGAACCGCTAAGTTACAGGGACGTAAATAAACCAACAACGGTTGTCAAGTGGTAGTAGGAGGACAAACACTCATATATTATATATATATACGACGGGCTTATTTCAGTTTCCGTTTATCAAATCCACTCAAAAGGCTTTGGTCAGCACGGTGCTATATTAGAAAACAGTTACACGAGATACTGCACAGTGGGACTGAACTCAGAACCACGTGGTTGGGAAGAAAGCTTCTTATCACTTAGCCACGCCTGCACCAATATTCAATTGTTATTTTAAACGGGCTTCAAAAGTATAATCTTAATTTAACGTTATCTAAGTATCAGAAAAATTATCTCGAAGAGTAGGTATTCCTAAAGAAAATTCCAACAACTGCTTGAAACAATTGTACAATGTTGATGAAACTCAACTTTCCCAAAGCATGTACATGTTAGAATATTTTTGGTATTTAAAAAAAAAAAATAGGTAGGTTGCTTGTATGTTATATTTCTCTTTCGGAAAATTCCGTAGGAACACATCTCAATTTATTAATTTGAAAGACCAACGCTCGTCACGAACAGGACGTCACTGTGCTGTCCCCACTGTGCCGACTGGTTCTTCTCGGGCAAGGACGATGTACAGCAATAGCTTGGGTTTCAAGGGCCCACAGCTGCTTAACTGTCTGCCGAAGCATCTGAGGAGCCTCCATGGAGTGGATGTAGAAGTTTTCAAACGTGAATTTGACCACTGGCTCGCCGTGATCCCGGATTAGTCAATATTTAAGCAAGAAACTCAAAAGAGGGCAGTAGCATCGAACTTCATCCTTCAACAAAAGCCGCTCCGACAAAGGTGGAAAGTGGAAAGATGATTACAATGGCGGTGCTCCAGCATGGCCACAGTCATTGGACTGAAACATATAAAAGAATAAAGAATATATATATAATATATATTATATATATATATATATATATATATATATATATATATATATATATATATATTATATATAATATATATATATATATTATATTTACATATATACATATACAATATATATCCATATATTACACGCATGTATGTATCTATGTATGTATATATATATATATATATATATATATATATATATATATAGTTGAAATTTATAGAAAAACAAGAGACGAAGACATGTGTATGAACAACAAGCAAATGTATTAGTTTGACGCTCGGGAAAATGAAAGTCTTCTACGTTTCGTGCATACGCTCTTCAACAGAAAGATATAGAGGAAAATAAACAAAGAGAGAATAAAAAAAATCTTATAGATTTCAGCGGTCCAGCATATATATGCATGTATGCATGTCTCTCTCTCTCTCTCTCCTCTCTCTCTCTCTCTCTCTCTCTCTCTCTCTCTCTCTTTGTCGGTCTGTCTATCTCTGTCTCTCTGTCTCTCTGTCTGTCTCTTTCTCTGTCTGTCTCTCTCTCTTGGAAACGCACCAACATCGGTTGTCAAGTGATAGTGGGGGGGGGGACAAATACATACAGTTTCCGTCTACCAAATCCACTCACAAGGCCCTTGGATATAGTAGAAGACACTTGCTCCAGGTGCCACACAACCATTCCTGCACCTATATATAAAGGGTAAGGGTAAAGACCCCCTTCGGTCATGAATGACCATGGGATTGCACCTAGAAAGTTACCCTCCTAGACACAAGTCCGGGCAAGGTTGTTTATGGAAGGCCAGCAGTCGCCCATGCATACCAGCCTCCCCTCTCCACACCACCAGTGTTATCCAAGGGAAAGGCAAAGGGGCCGATACAGCGTGGCACCAGTGACGTCGCAACTCATTTCTACAGCTGAGTGAACTGGAGCAACGTGAAATAAAGGGCCTTGCTCAAGAACACAACACGCAGCCCGGTCCGGGATTCGAGCTCACAACCTCACGATCGTAAGCTCGACGCTCTAACCACTGAGCCATGCGTCTTTCCTACCTTAAACTGGAATTGTGTATCTTACAACTTATGCAACAAGCATCACTTTGGTATGAAACTTCGCAGTCCATATACGTGTATAAGAAAGCGACAATGGCTTAACTGGCAGAAACTTCGAAGAAACAACATTATATCTATCTATTTATCTGTCTGTCTGTCTATCTATCTATCTATCTATCTATCTATCTATCTATCTATCTATATATATATTATATATATATAATATATATATATATATATTATATATAGAAGAGGAGAGAAGAGAGAGAGAGAGAGATAGATAGATAGATAGATAGACAGACAGACAGATAAATAGATATAATGTTGTTTCTTCGAAGTTTCTGCCAGTTAAGCCATTGACGCTTTCTTATACACGTATATGGACTGCGAAGTTTCATACCAAAGTGATGCTTGTTGCATAAGTTGTAAGATACACAATTCCAGTTTAGCTAATCTTCAGAAGAAGTGTTGGTTTCTGAGAATACACACACACACACACACCACACACACACACACACACACACTAACACACACACACACACAGACACACGCACACACACACACACACACACACACACACACACACATACACGCACATACACGAGAACTGGGGAAAACAAATCTCAGCGTTCATCAGGAAGGTAGTTGGAAAAGGTAAAACTACGGGTTTTTGCCACTGGAAGTCAGAAAGTATCACTTCCAGTTTGTGGGTGTCGTAATGAAATAGAAAATAAAATTGTGGGAGAAACCGAGAGAGGAAACCTTGAGTTCAATTATGGACATAACCTACTAAATCTACCAATCTTCATTTTTAACCCCTTGATAATTATTTAGCCTACATGACAATAATATTTAAGCTTCAAGAATTACTCCAACAACTTCTCAAAATGTTCTCTGCAATATAATCAACAAAATAAAGCACATAAATAACATTTGATAAGCTAAAACACAAAAGATCTTTGAATATAAGCAAACATATATATTGCCAACTTATATATTAAATTTGATTTCAAACAGATACAGAAAAAATACTTATTTTTCTATGTTAAATGAAGTAAACACATCAATAGAATATAGCTACTAATCTTTAATGTGAAAGACAGAAAAGATATCTTAATCCTACAGAAGCCTTACATCACTCTAAAAAATCACAAATTTAATTTGTCCAACTACCCGTCTATTACAGTTATTAATCCTTTAAAACTGACATCAAGACGTGAGTAAATCTATAATTGATTAATATATTCTTGAGTATGTTTTATTTCTAGTTTGATAAATGTGGCTGTTCTTCATCTCTTTCTAAATATATCCTTATCGATTCTATTAATTTTGCGAATAGTATCACCATTTTCCCAACAAACCAGCTAAAATTGAGACAATACTCCAAGTTAAAAAAAAGTCATATTCCCTTTTAACTAGTATTTTGCCTTTGATAAAAAAGCAAAATACTAGTTATTTTGACTTGAGTATGGAAACAAAGGATTCTGCGGAATTAAGTACCTTAGATGCATCACTTATAATAAGGTCACTATATGAAAGATCCTTTTCATACCTGACGCTATACATATGTATACAAAGTGACCCTAAAAAGTAGGTTTACAGTTATTCAACTATCTCTTTCGCATTCCTATATTAACAGTTTAGATCTTAATTATAAAAAAATATGAAACCATTATTCTATGCTAATTTAGGTAATTATTTCAGGCTCCCTTTTCAGTTTATAAGATAGAAATTTAAATGCAATAAAATGTTTTAACGAAATTTAAAGTACCTACGTAATATAACTGTAAGCCTACATTTGGGGCCACCCTGTATATATATATATATAAATGAAAGGATGGAGTCGAACGACGATTTAACAAAATTCCTTTATTCTCGACATATTTCTGACGTAAATTTGCTACCCGGGTATCGGTTAACCGAATTATCCATACTAGGATAATTCATTCAACTACTTAAACATTTTTACACACACACACACACACACACACACACACACACACATATATATATATATATATATATATATATATATATATAAGGACACAACAGTTTAATTATCCTCTGAAATTTCAACAAACCTGAAAACTTCTGAAAAGTTTCCACTAATTTTTAAAGTGCTAAAATTTAATATCACAGTCGATCCCCATTAATAATAATAATCCGATTTCTTAGATATCACCTTAAACTCAGATAAAATAATACATTGCTTCTATGAAAATTCCTATAAAACAACTGCAATATTTGCACAAACTATCTAACCACCCAAAGAATATCATTTATAACTCAATCCAAAGTATATAATTAAGAATACATTGTAAATTTCCACTTGGCAGTGACTATGAATTTCAACTGATGGCATATTCAACCAGGCTGGCAGAAGTTCCATTCAACACGATATTTACAATATATATATGACTCTGCGTTCAGTACTAAGCATCCCGCATCATCATCATCATCATCATCATCATCATCATCATCATCATCATCATCATCATCATCATCATCATCATCATCACCATCGTCGTCATCGTCGTCGTTGTCGTCGTCGTCGTCATCATCATCATCGTTATCATCATCATCATATTCATAATCATCATCATTAGTAAGGCGGCAAGGTGGCACGCTAGGAAAAATGCTTAGATGCATTTCGTCCGTCTTTACGTTCTGAGCTCAAATTCCACCGAGGTCGACTTTGCCTTTCATCCTTTTGGGGTCAATAAAATAGGTACCAGTTACGCATTGGGGTCGATCTAATCAACTAGCCCTTCCCCAAAATTTCAAGCCTTTAGTAGAAAGGATTATTATTATTATTATTATTATTATTATTATTATTATTATTATTATTATTATTATTATTATTATTGAGTGAGAGAGTAGTGCATGCCATCAAAGTGACACTGGGGTAAAATATACGAAGCCCAGTATACTTATCATGACTACACCAGGTACATGCATCACAACCATATGTGCGCGACATGGTGATCTCATATCAAGATAAACAGCGCATGATCTTGCAGGTGGGACCCAGTTAGAATCTTCTTCAGGTCAAGTAGCCCATCTCGCTCAAAAGGTCCCAAAATAAGAGTTGTTTAAGGATTTTGAATGAAACACCCATGTTTCCAGAGGGGAATTATTCAGACCCTAAAGAATTCCTCTCAACATATGGCTATGATGCTCCCTCACTACTTCTGCTCGTGATCAGAGATGCACCTATCGTCAGCCACTCAAGGACATACTCAACTGGTTAAGGTCAAACAACTGACAAGCAAATCTGTGGTATTGAGCAGAATATTTGCTGTAGCCCATCTTTTATACCAAGAACATTATTATTATTATTATTATTATTATTATTATTATTATTATTATTATTATTATTATTATTATTATTATTATCATCATCATCATCATCATCACCATAGCAATAAAACTATCATATGCTACTTTGGTCGGCAGGGATGTCGACTGGAAGTTTGGTACGACAAATCGCTGACAATAGCAAGAATCTTAAGAAAGATTCTTGCAAAATACAGGATGGCACTTTTCTGAAGGTCTCATTTCCACTATCCTTTAGACCCTTAGGTAGCAGTTTGGGTGTTGTGCCATGTCTACCAATTACCACAGAAATAATTGTTGTCGTAGTCTTCCACAATCTCTTCAACTCTTTGGCTAGGTTCCAATACTTCTCAACCTTTTCAGCTTCCTTAATATCTTCTCTGTAATCATATGGTATTGCTAAGTCAAATGATCGTGCTTTTTTGTTCTCTATAATCATGATATTTGGTCTTCCATAAAATCCTGTTAATATCCTTCACCATTACATGGATCATGTTCATACCACTTCTACTTTCAATCCATACATTCGCCTAACATCCCAATGCACTCTTTTACTACAACTGCTACAATTACTACTACTGACGTTGCTGCTGTTGGTGTAGTAGTAGTTGCTGTTGTTGGTATTTTCATGTACACACAACAGATTAGACTGTTGGAAAATAAAAAGTCCTAACATCGAACTGCAACAAGTAACCTTAGATGCCAAGAATCCTCCTAAGTATCCTAGCCGTCCCTAATAACACTGTTTTCTGGAGTAGTACTAATTTGGGTTTCATGCGTATTTCCTCTATCCATCTGTTCAAATCTTTAGAGATAGTTCCCAATGCACCTATAACTACTAGGATACATTTTACCAGCACTTTCCATAGTCTCTGTAATTCAATGACTAGGTCCTGGTACTTTGCTATTTTATTTTTGCTATTTCTTCTTATACCTCGCTATTATTATTGTCATTATAATTATTATTATCATTATTATTGACTGAATCGCTAACACGCCGTAGAAAATGCTCAGCGGTATTTCGTCCGCCTGAGTTCAAATTTCACCAAGGTCGACTTTGCCTGTCATCCTTTCAGGGTGAATAAAATAAATATCAGTTGATCACTGTGGTCGATGTAATCGTCTGCCCTACTCCGCCAAAATTTCAGGCCTTGTGCTTATAGTAGAAAGTATTATTATTATTATTACTATTATTATTGTTATTATTATTATGTCGTTTGAAATTCTCTGTTCAAGTATTCATTTCAAGTATTACGAAAATGCAATTACCATTGAAGTACTTGTAAAAAACTATAATTACCTCTGGAAGAACTGCCTTTGAATGATAACCAGGGTAAGCAACAAAGAAAAAAAGGTGATTTGCTGCGTAAACTTTTA
This sequence comes from Octopus sinensis, assembly GCF_006345805.1. Classification (NCBI taxonomy): domain Eukaryota; kingdom Metazoa; phylum Mollusca; class Cephalopoda; order Octopoda; family Octopodidae; genus Octopus; species Octopus sinensis. Next base: position 20,035 of record NW_021834121.1, read on the forward strand.
CAATTTTGTTTACACCACGTTACATTTTCACATCCAAAAATGGCCACCACGCACAATTCTGCTACAAAACTAAGCATTATGATATATTTTATCTTTTACTTGTTTCAGTGAGTGGACTGCGACCACGCAGCGGTTCCGCTTTGAAGAGTTTTAGTTGAATGAACGCATCTTAGTTTTTACTTTTTCGATTTCTTAAGCCGAACCGCTAAGTTACGGCGATGTAAACAAACGAACGGTGACCACACACACACACACACACACACACACACCACACACACATACACACATACACACATAATGTGCTTTAGTTGGCCGGTACTCTAATTAGAAGACACTTGCTCAAGATAGCATGATGTGAGACTAAACTTGAAACCACGTGATTGCTAATCGAACTTCTTTACTACTGAGCACATTTCTTACCATAGCTAAATAGTTAAACACACGAATAAATAAGCAAACAAAGCAAAAACAACTACCAAAATTAATTAATTCTGACGAAGCAAATAAACAGTTCAATGAATAATTCATAGAAATTGCCCCAAACACTGGAATAATCACGCTCACAGCGATAGTAATAACAAAGTAGAGATTCTTACGCGAAGTCAAATATTGCGGTCCGTTCATACTGGAGTTGTATGAAAGCAAGACCTTGTTTAATACAGAATAAAACATGTAGAATTTTTAGATCTATCACAGTTATAAGAAAAAGCGTAGACAGGGGAGTTTTGTAAGACCAAACATCATCTCTTTGCTGCGGGAAATAATCCAGAAGACGGTAAAGAAGAAAATAAATATTTCTTCCGGCTCTGTATATTTTGAATTTAAAATACCACGAAGGTCAGCTCTGACTTCCGTTCTTTTAGTTGGGGAAAAATTCAACCAGCTAAGTGCTGCAGTCGATGTAATTGACTAACCCCAATCTCCACTCTACAAAAAGAAAATTGCTGGTCTTGTGTCAAAATTAGCATTATTTTTATTATTATTTGGGCGGAATTTGAATTTCACAAATTCAGTTCAGGTCAACTTTGTCTTCCATCCATTCGGAAATCAATAAATAAGTACCAGTTGCTAGCTCTGTACTAAAATTTGAAACCATCATCATCATCATCATCATCATCATCATCATTATTATTATTATTATTATTATTATTATTATTATTATATTATTATTATTATTATTATTATTATTATTATTATTTAAGGGTTCGATCTCGAAACGATGTAAAGTAAATTCGACTTCGTTGAAACTAGATAGCAGTAAAACAGACTCTGCAAAATAATTTTGTATATGCTTTATAATATAGTTTTCCAAAGCATGCCATCAAAGTGTCACTGGGGTACCAATATAGCCATCGTGACAACCCGTCTGATAAGAGTACACCAGGCACATGCATCACAACCATAGGTTTTTGGCACGATGATTTCATATCAAGATAGACAGTACATAACCTTGTAGGTGGGACCTAGTTAGAATTTTCTTCAGGTCGAATAGCCCATCCGCTCAAAAAATCCCTGAATAAAGTTTGTTTAAAGATGATGAACGAAACACCCATGTTTCCAATGGTGATTTTATTCAAGCCCCAAATAATTTCTCTCAACACATGGCTATGATGCTTCCCCACTACTCGCGCTCATGATCAGAAATGCACATATCGTCAGCCACTAAGGGACATTCTCAACTGTTTAAGATCAAGCAACTGACGTGCAGATCTATGGTATTGAGCAAAATATTTGCTGTAGCCCATCTTTTATACCAAGACAAAACATGTACATGATAACATTTCCAATCAGTTAAGATCAGAAGCCATGAGAGCCACTGCATTATTATTACTATTATTATTATTATTATTATTATTATTATTATTATTATTATTATTATTATTATTATTATTATTATTATTATTAATATCATCATCATCATCATCATCATTATTATTATTATTATTATTATTATATTATTATTATTATTATTATTATTATTATTATTATTATTATTATTATTATTAACACTGTTGCCTCGCAAAAGTCTTGTTATTTCGATTCGGTTGTGTCACAAAGCAAGTTATGAAGTCACTTCCAACAAGTAAGGCGTTTCTTCAAATCTCTTTGGCTTAAGCAAATTTTCATCCATCGACCATGGTAAAAAGTAAAATACTTTGCTTAGCATGAGGCGTCAACTGTCTCAAAATGCTATATAAGAAAAGAATTATATCTAAAAACAAAATGGCTCCAATGAGATTAAGGATGGTGATAATAGTTTGACAGACGTGGTATACTCTGGGCGTCCAGTTGACTTTGATAAATGGCCTGATGTTCACTGCATTTAAGTAGGGTCTTATTTATTTATTTATTTATCATCATCATCATCATGATCATTATTATTATTATTATTATTATTATTATTATTATTATTATTATTTCTATTTCTGCCAGAAGAATTGGCACAGAAACTCAATTCATTTTGTT
>NW_021834122.1:5000-17500 GCF_006345805.1 Octopus sinensis
CATCGTCGACAACGACGAACTAATGTACCTTCTATTCATACCACCTTATGCTTACATTAGGAATCTTAATATCACACATAAACACACAGACAGACCAAACACTCACCAACGTATACACACACAAAAAACACATGAAAATTCGTATATTGTCTGAATAAACCTTGTGGAAGTATTTACAATTTTCAAAGGTGGCTGCCAGATGGCGGAAGGATTTCCATTTTTCATAAAATAATTGTAAAACTCATACTTCCAAGCAAGCAATTATTCTCTGAACTTAGTCTCGTTTCATTTATTCAATTTAACCAAGGACATAAATGTTTTCTAATCTTTTAGTGCATGTCTTACAATCTCGTCTACTGATTCAAGTTAGAACTGCTGTACTGATGACGCTTGTGGAGACAGAAACACATGCCTGCATATATTCTCTTGACTCTTCGAATTATCTCCCCTTCTTATTTGGCCTTGATCACAATCGCCTCAAGCAATTTTGCTTCTTTTTCTCTCTAACTTTTATCTTTTCCCGTTTTGGACATTAGACAGCAGCCATGCTGGAGCACCGCCTTAAACAATTTTTTTCAAATCTTGCTATTAATTCTATCGGTCTCTTTTGCCAAACTGCTCAGTTACGGGGCACGTAAAACAATCACTGTTTGTCAAGCAGTGGTGAACTCATACACAAACGCAAAGAGATTCATATACATATATATGTGAAACAAGTAAAAGAGTATATATATATATATTATATATATATATATATATACTCTTTTACTTGTTTCAGTCATTTGACTGTGGCAATGCTAGAGCACCGTATTTAGTCGAGCAAATCGACCCCAGGACTTCTTTGTAAGCCTAGTACTTATTCTATCGTTTTTTTTACCGAACCGCTAAGTTGCGAGGGCGTAAACACACCAGCAGCGGTTGTCAAGTGATGTTGGGGGGGGACAAACACACACACACACACACACACACACACACACATAGATATTTCCTTCTTGTATTTCTTCATTACGCTTCGTTTTCATTAAAGTTAATTAGCAGTGATTTAATAAGATAGAATCGTAGCTAAATTCAATTCGTTAAAATTGATTTTAGTACAATATAATTTTTATAATTTCTATTCATAATTTGTCAATTTTAATTCGCTGAGAAGTGATTAGACAAAGATATTGGTAATTGAATTCAGATGAAGAAATGGATATAATGCTAAAGAGTTAGGTAAATTCTTTGTGTTCCTATTTTTAGGGAAGGTAAGGTCAACAGGAGGTCGTGTGCTAATTCCAGACAAAGGAGTAAATAGCTCAAATAAGTGAGAAGGAAAGAAGGAATAATATGTGGGGGAAAGTCAGAGCTGAAAATATAAGCGACTTCTAGAATCGTTTGCTTGAAAAAGAAACGAAAAAAGAAAAGGAAAAAGAAAATTTTCAAAAGAAAGTGTCTTGTTTGTTTAAAAATACTGGATGTTATGAAGAGTGAATGCGTACATCACGTTTGTGCGTCTGCTCGCGGAGAGGAGTGTGTCTGTTTGAGAGAGTGAGAGAGGATTAAGGTGCAATGAAATTCCCTCATCGTTTTACTAGCGGGTTAGGAATTATGTCTGCAAAGGAAGAATGAAAGTGATACATCAGATTCTGCGTAAATACCTCTAAGACAGTTCTATTTGTACAGCTGAAGCCGCCACCCTGGGTAAAGTCGACGCTGGTTTCAAAAGAGGAGAGGCAATAGCATCGATTTGTCTAACACTAGTTCTTCCGAAATGTGTGTATTCTGAGCTGTCTATTCTCATTTACAGCACTTCATTCAACTACCAAGATATGCCTGTCAGCAGTTAATAGCCGTTCTACAGGGATATGATACGCTGCAGGGCATTCTCTAATATCAATATGATAGATATCGATTTCTCCTTTATTAACTCAAGTCCTTTAAGTGAAAGGAACGCTTTGAGCGAAACGATTATCAACCCTTTTGTTACCATATTTCGAATGAAATACGCCGCCTTTAATTCTATTTAATTTTGAACATAAAGAATTTAGTAAAATAACTTCGTCATTATGAAGCCGATGTTTGAAAAGTAAATTAACATGCAATTTTGATGGAAGTTTTTAATGTAGATCACCTTAACACCTTTGTTACCATATTTAGGTTGGGAGGGAGGCACTGTCTTTGTTTCGATTTAATTTTGAAAATAAAGAATTTAGTAAAATAATTATCATTATTAAGTTGATATTTGGAACATGACATGAAATTTTGATGGGAGGCTTTAATTATGATCGATTTGAAACTGAAAGTTTATATCATAGAACCAGGGGTGATCTCGGGTGATAAGTATCAAAAGACTTAATATTTTAACTCAGAGGTATACAAAGGCGATATTACCTCAGTATTATTCCAGTATCCTATTTTATACGAAAGTAAAATGGTTCCCATTTACAGCAGCGGAAGAAATAAGAATGCATTAATGCATTAATTAAATCCCTTCTGAAATGCTTCATAAAAATACTACAGCCGTCACTCGCAAGCGAGTAATAACTTCGTTAATATTCACCATGCTTTCGCTAATTATTTTAGGTGAATATACAGTTGCGACCAAAGATGCCGTCTTGGCTCCCAAAATGTTGACCAAGTGGATGATCCAGGATGTGACAACAGGAGAGAGAGAAAGGATGCACCAGCGACAGATTGAAGAGCTTCCCTCAAGGACACAACGTTTCGCTAGTCCAAAAATCGACCCCACGATCTTACGGTCTTCAAATTAACACTGTAGCTATTAGGCTATATACATCACGCCACAAAAAGTCGCATATCGAGAGATGGCTGCAATCGAAATAGAAGCTAGATCGTCTACTCATATCGAAGGAAGTTGATCCCTATCCCACAATGTAGGATAGGGATCTGGTCAGGTTTGGGGAATTGAGCGGTTCGGCAAAATTGACCGATAGAATAAATACTAGGCTCACAAAGAATAAGTCTTGGGGTGGATTTGCTCGACTAAAGGCGGTGCCCCAGCCTGGCCACAGTCAAATGACTGAAACAAGTAAAAGAGTATATATGTAGGGTTGAAAATTTTAGAGAAATTTTCTACCAGTGTCTAACATGCATAATCGAGTCAATAGACAACCTATTTTCCAAAGTGTTGGTACATAAATTTTATTTGCTGCCGACTATAACTGCGCTTGTGCGATGGATTTGAAAATTTATAATGTATATAGATGGAACATGTGCGTTCGACAAACATACATTAGTTGTAGCGCCCGTGCTGATGAGGACACGGATGCAAATCATTTTATTTGTTCATTGATGTTCGAAACCTAGAGACATGTGGTAACTATTGAAATTTTTTTTGTTTTTTCATCTCCTTTGAAATTACTCTTATCCGTGGTTTGAGATTTGACTGCTCTTTTTAGCATGTAAGGTGTCCTGTTAAGTTCACCCCTTTTGTGTACAGAAATCTACACTAATTTTACATATATCTTTATACATAAAAGTCAAGTTGTGTGTCTGTCTCCTACGATTTAGATTCCTTACTCCCACATTTTGCGGTGCAGTTTAACCAAAACCGGGTATCTTATAGTCGTGATTCATATCGAGCCCTTCTGGGTATTAGCGCGCATCTACGATGAGTCTACGATTTAAAAAACAATTTACCATCATTTTTTCCCATTTTAATGCATTTTTTTCGCTATTATATAAGGGAAGTAACTCTCAAAAATGTCTACGATGAGTCAACGATTTTAAAAAAAATTTACCATAATTTTTTTTCCATTTTTAATGCATTTTTTGCTATTTTTTGGCTATAACTCTCTAAAAATGCTTATATAGTTATTTCCCTTACAAACCCGAGCAACGCCGGGCGATACTGCTAGTATCTTATACAGTAATCGAGTGAAAACCTCATAGTTTTCGTTGAAATATTTATTCGTTAACGCATACTTCACTTGCCACTGACTCACCGCCTTTTGTGGCAACGTCTGTCATTTGGAGCTGGTGGCTACTCACTCATACCTGTTTCATCCACTCGTCAAACACAACCACTCATTCACAATCTATCTCCATGAGTCAAACTTGCGCTTTAGTCATTAACCCACTTATTTTGAAACTCACCTATTTCCTTTCACTTCACTGGTTACGGCTTATTTCCTGTGACGTTATTAATTCGGCCAGAGTTCAAATCCTACTGGAGTCCGTACACGAAGTACCAGCTAAAAACATTGGGGGTCGGAGTAATCGACTTAACCCCCTTCCCCGAAATTGATGGCCTTGTGCCAAAATTTCAAACCATTATTATTACTATTGAGCTGGCAGAAACGTTAGCACGCCGGGCGAAATGCTTAGCGGTATTTCGTCTGCCGTTACGTTCTGAGTTCAAATTCCGCCGTGGTCGACTTAGCCTTACATCCATTCGGGGTCGATAAAATAAGTACCAGCTACGCACTGGGGTCGACATAATCGACTAGTCCCCGCCCAACAAATTTCAGGCCTTGTGCCTATAATAGAAAGAATTATTATTATTATTATTATTATTATTAAGGCGGCGAGCTGACAGAACCGTTAGCACGCGGGGCAATTTGCTTAGCCGCATTTCGTCTGTCCTTACGTTCTGAGTTCAAATTTCGCCGTGGTCGAAAAAATTAGGTAGCAGTGAAACACTGGAGTCGATGTAATCGTCTAGACCCTCCCCCCAAAATTTCAGGCCTTGTGCCTTTAGAAGAAAGGATTATTATTATTATATTATTATTATTATTAATATTATCATTATTATTATTATTAGAATGGCAGAGCCAGTGGCGGATTGGACTAATTAATTGCTTTTTACAGCTGAGTTCAAATCCTGCGCGAGTTATTTTTATTGTTATTATATATTGCCTAATTTGGTAAAATTAAGTACATAAGCCAAGTCAACAGCGTAGAAAGGTAGAAATGAACAATTCAATAGAATAAATTACTATATTTTATTACATCACTAAGCCTAAGGTCCTGATTCTCTCTCTCTCTCTCTCTCTATCTATCAATCCATCTATCTATCTATCAATCCATCTCTCTCTCTCTCTCCCTCTCTCTCTCTCTCTCTCTCTCTCTCTCTCTCCTGTAATATATACAACATTGTAGCTCTGCTCAGACTAGATCTAAACGCAGAGAAAAGAAAACTATCATCTCGCTCAGCGTGAAATTTCACTGAGTCTATCACGGCTTTTATTGGTAACCACAGCAGCCTTAATTCTATGAGCTATCGAAGATGTAATTATTCCATCCCATTCACTTCGTTTTCCCGAATTAAATTAAGATTCATTCTAGTCAAAATCAAAAATTCCGAGGGCGTACTTCTCTGCTCGCTGTATGAAGGGGGTTAAAGGAAAAACTTTAGCCTAAACTTCACAGTTAAGCCGTTTCCACAAATGTCTGTCTCAGATAACGACTACCACGCCAATTGCCGTATTATCAATCGATTTTCTAAAGAATTCCCCGAATGAGCCAAAAGCTACCATATAACTATTAACAAAAAGAAAAACGAAATGGCCGACATCATTATCACGACGACTGATCACACATGTATTTCCATATATAAGCGATCTGACAGGAAGGACTGCAGTAAATATAGAATATTAGAAATTATTTCAAACGGCAATTTTTGAGTAGAATTTTTCCAAATTCTTTAAACTATTATTAGAAAACTAATAACTGTTTTGACAAGTGTCGGAGATGGGGAGAAATTCAACATATTTCATGCAGAAAGTTATCGAATTTATCACTAAAGACCATATGAAAACAATTGATAACACGAACTAGACAATACACATGTATTTGTATAGAGAAGTTTTTCATCTAAACACCATGGTGATAGCTTCAATGCCCACAGTAAAGGCTCTGCAGTAGCTACAGTGTACAGATGAACATTTATGTATCGTCATCACTTGTAAAACGAACACCGAATCATTTTTTTATTATTATTTTTAGTTATGTCTTTTTGTCAGAAAACAATCATTCCAATAAGCTCAGTGATTTTAAACGCTGAAACATTTGTGATGCAGAATTATCAAATTTTCTTCAAAGACATTGAATGAGAACTCAGTTACTCTCTTTTACTCTTTTACTTGTTTCAGTCATTTGACTGCGGCCATGCTGGGGCACCGCCTTTGGTCGAGCAACTCGACCCCGGGACTTATTCTTTTTTTGTAAGCCCAGTACTTATTCTATCGGTCTCTTTTGCCGAACCGCTAAGTGACGGGGGAACATAAACACACCACCATCGGTTGTCAAGCAATGCTAGGGGGACAAACACAGACACACAAACACACACGCACACATATATATATACATATATACATATATACGACGGGCTTCTTCCAGTTTCTGTCTACCAAATCCACTCACAAGGCTTTGGTCGGCCCGAGGCTATAGCAGAAGACACTTCCCCAAGATGCCACGCAGTGGAACTGAACCCGGAACCATGTGGTTCGTAAGCAAGCTACTTACCACACAGCCACTCCTGCGTTATGGAAAGTTCATACTTCAATGTCATTTATAAAACGAGTACTGATGGTATCTTTCTTTTAAAAGACAAAAATTCAATCTTCAAATATGCACACTGACATTTGAAGGACATTGAATAATTCCGTTGCACGAAATAAAACGTTGAGCGAGAACCTCACTCAGCGAAATACTGATGCTTCAACGATCCTCTGTTGGGCATAAGTTTGCAAGTAATATCAACAAGGTGAGTACAGTAGAATGGAGGGGAACGGAATATCAAGCAAAAAGGAGTAACTTATCAAGAATATTTTAAATCGTGTTAGTCTTCCGAAAAGAAGATTTTCTGGTATGACTGAACACGCGTAGGAACGCACACTCGAAACGCTGAAACTCTCGCTAAAAGGCCGTAGCTAAATGGTACAAGGCTGATGCGTGGCCTTGCGGTTAACATGTTAAGTTCACGTTCATATATATATATATATACACACACACACACATACATCCCATTTAGGGAATTGACTTATATGTGAGGCACTTTATTAGGTTGTCCCAAAAGTTCGTAAACACTTGCGAAAATTGAATTTTTACTCGCCAAGTACTAACAAAAACAACAAAATTATTCCTCAAAATAAAGACCATTATTTTCTAAGACTTTCTACGAACTTTTGGGACAACCTTATACCTTTCATGCTTGAATAGTACAGTAATCAGAAGGCTTTGTATAGTGTATTGTTCACGATTTGCGAGCGTGAAGCAGATCACATACAACTCTTGTATTCATCAAACTACTGTCGCAGAATTGAAAGCGTTTTTGTTGATTCTATCAACTAGTGATGTGTGTGTGTGTGTGTGTGTGCTCGGAGTCATAGTGAACTCGAATATAACGATATATATAGGCGAAGGAGTGACTCTGTGGTAAGTAGCTTGCTAACCAACCACATGGTTCCGGGTTCAGTCCCACTGCGTGGCACCTTGGGCAAGTGTCTTCTTCTATAGCCTCGGGCCGACCAATGCCTTGTGAGTGGATTTGGTAGACGGAAACTGAAAGAAGCCTGTCGTATATATATATATATATATATATATATATATATATATATATGCGTGTGTGTGTTTGTGTCTCTGTGTTTGTACCCCTAGCATTGCTTGACAACCGATGCTGGTGTTTACGTCCGCGTCACTTAGCGGTTCGGCAAAAGAGACCGATAGAATAAGTACTGGGCTTACAAAGAATAAGTCCTGGGGTTGATTTGTTCGACTAAAGGCGGTGCTCCAGCATGGCCGCAGTCAAATGACTGAAACAAGTAAAAAAGAAAAAAGAGTATATATCGAGAGAGAGACAGATGAATAGACATTGTAAAGTATGTGTTGACTGTAACTTCAAATTACCCCTGAAAGCATTGAATCACCTTATCAGTAAATGTTTCGTTAGTTTTCATAAATTAGCTTCGAACATCAACTTAGCGCGCCCAAACACGCACACATTTATTTATTTACTTATACACACACGAACACAGACACACTGGAAGCAAACTCTTTTAAGAGAGGCCAACAGACATCTAAATTTAATCTTTTTGACAGATACAGCGATGGAATTCGTCCCAGTTTTACACTTGATAGTCGAACTTCAGCAAATGGAAACCGTTCTCAATAATAATCGTTTTCTCTCACTCGTTTCAAACTACGAAAACTATATGTATCAGAAGGTAATCTTTATCTAGTGGAGGCGCAATGGCCCAGTGGTTAGGGCAGCGGACTCGCGGCCGTCGGATCGCGGTTTCGATTCCCAGACCGGGCGTTGTGAGTGTTTATTGAGCGAAAACACCTAAAGCTCCACAAGGCTCCGACAGGGATGGTGGTGATCCCTGCTGTACTCTTTCACCACAACTTTCTCTCACTCTTACTTCCTGTTTCTGTTGTACCTGTATTTCAAAGGGCCAGCCTTGTCACTCTCTGTGTCACGCTGAATATCCCCGAGAACTACGTTAAGGGTACATGTGTCTGTAGAGTGTTCAGCCACCTACACGTTAATTTCACAAGCAGGCTGTTCTGTTGGTCGGATCAATCGTAACAGACGGAGTGCTTCCAAAAAAAAAATCTTTATCTCCGACTTGACGTGGAGGTTGGGTTAGAACACGAAACACCGCGTGAAATACCTGTCATCTGTTCGGGATCGATAAGTACGAGTTAAACCGGGAGGTCAATATATTAGACTGATCCCTGGCTCACCGAAAATTTCAGGTCTTGTGCGATATATTTGAAAGGAGATATTTATAGCTTATCTCTTTCTAGATGCAAGATTTTCTCTTCTCTTGAAGTTCATAGATTTGTATAAAATCAGCAATTTATACGGCACACACACACACACAGACGCGTTTATATGTAATTTTTCCTTTTACTTGTTTCAGTCATTTGACAGCGGCAATGCTGGAGCACCGCATTTGGACGAACAAATCGGCCCCAGGACTTATTCTTTGTACGCCTAGCACTTATTCTATCGGTCGCTCTTGCCGAACAGCTAACTTACGAGGACGTAAAACACACAAACATCGGTTGTCAAGCGACAGATAGACACAAACATACATGTGTGTGTGTGTGTGTGTGTCTGTGTCTGTGTATGTATATATATATATATATATATATATATACATACATACATACACACACAAGATGAGCTTCTTTCAGTTTCCGTCTACCAAATCCACTCACAAGGCTTTGGTCGGCCTGAGGCTATATAGTAGAAGATACTTGTCCGAGTGCCACGCAGTGGGGCTGAACTCGGAACCATGTGGTTGGGGAGCAAGCTTCTTACCACACAGCCACACCTGTGCCTATGTATGTATCAGTTTCCCAACACAACAACCCATAATCCAAACAAGATGGCGATTCTTCAATTAAATGCATATCAAGTTTTTTTTGCAAAAGAGATATAAAGCAATTTGACTGAAGTTGATATTTGAGACAGTGTGTAAAATGTGTATAAAAAATATATACGCACGCACACACATACAGACAGACACAGATTCATTGATTCACGCTTGCATAGCTAAATTCATAAGCAGGCGCTACAACAAATCTTCCATTCTATCAGTTATGAGATTTTCTCACAACCATGTGAACGCGTAGAAGCACCATTTATTTTTTACTTCAGATTTGCAGAACCCAGGAACACCTACTACACAAAAAGGCTTTCTCTATCACTATATATATAAATCAAAATAAGCAACAAGAATGTCTTCGGTAATTTGGTACGATCGCTTCACGCTACATCATTTTATTAAACATTGTAAGTATTACAACAGTTTTAAAATGTTGAGCAATCATCAGCCATTTATAGAGGCTTATTTTGATTATAATCACCCCATGAATATATATGGATAACACATACAAAATTCTGGTGCATCTGACTTAGGTACCATACTCATTTGAATATATATATATATATAATATATATATATATATATATATATATATACTAGCAGTATTGCCCGGCGTTGCTCGAGTTTGTTTCGACTCTTTAGAATTGGAATTTTTGAAAAGTAAAAATTTTGCATTATGTAGCTTGTTATTCTCTTTAAGTGAACATATTTCTGGTTGAAATACACCAAAAAATGGCGACACAGCAGTCAAAATATCGTAATAAATAGGGATTTTCATAGAAAAAAAAGCACCTTTTTGATGTAAATAATTTTTGGTGTTAACATGGTCCGATTTGAAAGCAAGCCTTCTTCTATCATACTCTCAATTTTGGTCAACCTGCGCCGCAGGGTCTCGGAGGAGATAGTGTTAGTTGAAGTCATTTGACTTCGGTCATGCTGGAGCACAGCCTTAAAGCGTTTTCTAGTCAAAGAAATCGACCCCAGGACTTATTCTTTGTAAGTCAAGTATATAGTCGATCGGTCTCTTTTGCCGACCTGCTAAGTCACGGGGACATTAACACACCAACAGCGGTTGAGGAGGACAAACATAGACACAAACACACATATGTTTATACACACACACACACGACGGGCTTCTTTCAGAATAGTGTCAAATTGTTTTTACTATAACAGGAAAAACATACGCGAATGCTCAAGTTACCATTAGAGGAACTGAACCCGAAATCACGCGGTTGCGAAACGGCTTTCTTAACTAATTAGGCATGCTTACTAGTTTTTAATTACGTCTTAATCTTTTCTAAACATAGAACCAAATTAATTAATTTTAGTAAAAGCGATTTCATTGTTAGAAGTATTTTAGGTTAAGTACAATACAAAAATAATTAACGAATCTTATATTGCAACCAAATATGGTTGTAGTTTGCAGAACAATAGTAAATGCAGGATTAAGCAATGGTTTCTAACTCGGTCACAATACAAGTAAATTGGGGGCGGGATCGACTCTAGTACTTAACTCGCACTTTGTAGCATTGATACCAAAAGGATGAAAGGGAAAGTTAACCTTGGTAGGACTTGAACTCGGAGTGTAAAGATCAGGAAGTAAAGGTCGCTAATCATTTTGTCCAACTCTGTAACGATTCTGCCAAACTCCATCTAATTTAGACGCAGGGGCCGCACATTTGAAAAGCCGGGTTTAGTCCATACCTATTTCTTTACTACCCACAAGGGGCCAAACACAGAGAGCACAAACAAGGACAGACAAATGGATTAAGTCGATTATATCGACTCCAGTGCGTAACTGTACTTATTTAATCGACCCCGAAAGGATGACAGGCAAAGTCGACCTCGGCGGAATTTGAACTCAGAACGTAACGGCAGAAGAAATACGGCTACGCATTTCGCCCGGCGTGTTATCGTTTGTGCCAGCTCGCCGCCTTAAGTTTAGTCCATACCATCGGTTCAGTACTTGATTGGTCTTTATTTCATAGACTCCGAAAGGATGACAGGCGAGTTGGATCCGGCGGAATTTGAATTAAGAACACAAAGACCTGGAAATAAATACCGCATCCTTCTTCGACGGACAAAAGATTCTGTTAGTTCACACCTTGAATAATGGTTTCAAATTTTTTGCATAATGCCAGTAAAGAGGAAGGAGTAAGCCAATATCATCTATCGCCAGTACTCAACTGGTACTTTATTTTATCGACCCTGAAAGGATGAAAGGGAAAGTCGACAACGGGATTTCACGTAATACACACAAAAAATATAAAAAGAATAAAATAAGTCGCCATCCGTAAATGAAAACACTTATGTACATTTTCACTGTAACGGTTGGTTCTACTCAGACCACGAAGAAAGTAGCCGGAACATTGATAAGATCTCAAAAGTGGAGGATGGATTTGACTCAGTAAAGACTTGTTACACAAATACTGTGGATGCCAATGGAATGTCATATATGAGTGTCTTTCACATAAAATGAAGAACAATGTTAGCATTTTTTGGACTTGTGACCGCCACGTCACGTTGTACTACAAAGGTTATGACCCTGTAATCCAAGAAGAATCGTCAACTACAAAATATCTGACGAACAAATGAGATTTTGGAACCATTAATAGCTAAGATATGTCTCGTAATATCAATTGTTGCATTTCTTAAGACGACATTAAATAAATAATCAACAGCTGCCACAGAATGTCATGGTATTATTTTCTCATGTAGTATGATGCTGTTGAAACAATATACAACGCCATCTTGTAGGAGGACTTTCCTGGCTAGTAACCAACATACATTATGTCGAGTACATACCTAAATCTGAGTACATGGCGAATACTGATGGCGTATCACCTATCGAAACATTTGCCAAATGCAAATTTAACAAGTTGAAGTTATGTACTCTTGTGGCAGCGGCCCAGAAAATATAGACGTCTTTCAAAATCACCGCGCAAGAGATAGCATTCGAGTAAAACTGCTTCAAAAAGGGAAAAATTGTTCATTTATATCTGTAATTATTGCCGTATGTATTTATGTTTCTAAGTACCATAATTTGGAGCTTGGTAAACGCTGCGTCGAGGAGATGCACCTCGGTTTTGGAAAAGTAATTTTTAGAAAAAGAACTTTTTGGTAGTCACCAAAGTCACGTCCACACGATTGGACAAAGCC
>NW_021834122.1:22500-26798 GCF_006345805.1 Octopus sinensis
CTGGCGGGAAAACCCATGATTATCGCAAAGTGGTACTATGGCGACGAAACGTCAAGTTTAAAATTCAGTTTTGGAAGTGGGTGAGGATGAAATTTTGGCGGAATTTTTTTATGCTCGGCATCTAACCCTTTTTTGTTTTTAAGATTTTTCAGAACTTTTTTTTTTTTTTGTGAAGTTGTATTCTACACACGGGAATTTAAACGGTTATGCAAAAACCAAAAGAAAAAATTTTGCTGCGTAATTTAGCTTTTATTTTTAGCAGATCTCATGACCATCTGATATTGTCCTTGTCTGTTTGTCACTCTGACGTATTGATGTTTTACAGACTTTCTCCGGAAATGGTCTATTGCTTGGATTTAGGCCCAAAATTCGGATTGTTAGTATTTTAAACTGATTTTAAAAATTTGAGAAATCAATCAAAATATTCTTTTTAAAAAGTTTCGAAAACATCAAAAAACTCCGAAAACGATTTTTTTCCCCCCATAGTCCTGTGAATTCATGTGTGCAGAATACTAATTCGCAAAAATTTTCTGAAAATTTCCAAGATAAAAAAAGAAAAGTTATGAGGGGTTATATGCCGTGCGTAAAGTAAAATTCCGCCATCTTTAAAAGAACGGAAGAAAAAAATAAACGGTGTAAAACCCGAATTTTGGAAAATGGACGAGGTATGGATTTGGGGAATTAGAGTAGCTTAAGAGAAAGATACTCAGAGAATTCGCAATTAAGGTAGTTTTCTTTGGTTTTATATCAATATTTTCTTTACACAAAATGTCTGAGAAAGACGATTCAGTCAAACGATTTGGGTCAATACAGAAAAGTATCGCACAATGAAGACAACTGGAAGCGCATTATCACCAGCGGCCTACATCAGCATCTGCTGGTCTTATCGATACTGATTATATATCAAACGGAGAGATTGTATTAACATATATATTACATAGTCATTTATATCTACATCTGTGCGTGTGTGTCTCTCTCACACACACAATATATATAATATATATATATATATATATATATATATATATAACAAATCTTGGAAGCGCCGTATGGATTTGGTATTTTGCAGACAAGAAAATAAATCTTGAACGCAATAAAGCCGTAGGAACAACAGAGAAAGACAAATATAGACAGAATAAATATAGACACGTATAAATATAGATATATATTTAGATAGATATACAGATAGATATAAATACAGAGAGACAGATATAGATACGTACTCACAAACGATAGCGGCTTCCCTCTCTTAACGCAGCCAATGGCCCAAAGACGATATCGTGATCCCCAATTAGAAGAGGATCAGATTATCTGTAAAAGAGCTGCTATAAACCCATTTTGGCTGCTACCATTTGTTATTAGAGACACTGTGCGTAAAATGCGTATAATAAATACGCTAACATACATACATACATACAATACATACATACATACATACAATACACACATACATACATACATACACACATACATACATACAATACACACATACATACATACAATACACACATACATACATACAATACACAATACATACATACATACATACATACAATACAACCTACATACATACATACATACATACATACAATACTACATACATACATACATACATACATACATAACATACACCACACTACATACATACATACATCACAACAACACAAACATACCATACATACATACATACATACATACATACATACATACATACATACATACATACATACATACATACATACATACTACATACACACATACATACACATACAACACATACACACACCATACTTACAGACATACATACAATACACACACACATACATACACATACATACCACACCACACACATAAACATACCATACATACACATCAATAACACACACACACCTACACACAACATACACACACACAGCATCTTATACAAAATTATACATGCTTCTATTCTCGTTTTATGTTTCTCCTTTTCTGTTTCAGTGATAATGTTATACGTTACATGTACGTGTGTGTATGTGTGTGTGTATGCGCGCGCGTGTGTCTGTCTGTCCGTATGTCTGCGTAATTGCTTGCTTGTCTGTGTGTCAAATACCTCGAAATGTTTGTGTAATATTAGATTCATTTATAAAGTTCCAGAATTATTTCCTTCGTGCACTCGCGTAGATTACTTGTTTGGATACGCATTCTTGGTGTATTATTAGAAATATAAACATCCATAGTTTCATACACACACACACACACACACAGTGTATCTATCCATCCATAAGGATATGCGCAGGCTCAGTGATTAGAGCGTCGGCATCACAATCATGAGATAGTGAATTCGATTCCCGGACCGGGTTACGTGTTGTGTTCTTGAGCAAGACACTTTATTTCACGTTACTCCAGTTCACTCAGCTGTAGAAATGAGTTGCAACGTCACTGGTGCCAAGCTGTATACCAGTCTTTGCCTTTCCCTTGGACAACATCGGTGGCATGGAGAGAGGAGGCTGGTATGCGTGGGCAACCAACTGCTGGTCTTCCGTAAACAACCTTGCTTGGACTTGTGCCTCGGAGGGAAACTTTCCAGGTGCAATCCCACGGTCCCTCATGACCGAAGGGGGTCTTTACCCTTCTTTATATGGACCTGCATATATATATATATATATTATATATATATCTATATATATATACATATATATTATATATATTACTTGTTTCAGTAATTGTATGATACCATGATAGATCGTTAGCTCCTACACGCATTTTTTCTCTCCTTGTTTTTTTTTTTCTGTGTATCTTTCTGTTGAAGAGCATAGGCTCGAAACGAAAAGACTTGTTCTATTTCTATTCCTGAGCGCCATACTAATACATTTGCTTGTTTGTACTCCACCTGCCTTCGTCTTTTGTTTATTTTCGTAAACCTTCCCGTTATATATATATATATATATACATAAGTTAGCTGAGTTACAGGTTAAAATAACCGTCCAAGGGATAGAAGTATCCGTTACACTACTGGAATATTACCTATATTTTACCATGGACATACAGATGCAAACGTATGTTCAGATTATAGTGATTCGATAGTGGTTCAAACCCCTCTTAAAACACAGGGTTCCTCTGACCCAGAGTTGTAACGCCTGTCAGGGTTTCATCAATGGATTATCTAGTATGTAAACAGAGGTCCAACTGCGAATATGGGTAGAGACCACAGTAACCACCCAGGCCAAGGGTTGCGTGGAAATCATGGAATGTAGCATGGGGAATTTACTGGGTCAAAGACGAATATCACCCGATGCTGGGCGGATGAACAGACAATGGCCTGTCGACGGGCAGAATCAGCCAGGTCAGTAAGCGAACTATTCTTACAAATATGTACTCGTGGCGGTGCACAGATGAAACATTCAGTTATCGATAGATCAATATCACTTATTGGTCCGGACGAATAGCCGGACCGAATGATGAGGGTGGTAATGATGATGCTGATCATGACGCTGATGAGGATGATGACGACGATGATGATGACAATGATATTTTTCATGACAATAATGATGATGTTCAACATGATGATGTTGATCATGATGCTGATGAGGATGATGACGACGCTGATGAGGATGATGACGACGATGATGATAATGATATTTTTGATGACAATAATGATGATGTTCAACATGATGATGTTGATCATGATGCTGATGAGGATGATGACGACGATGATGATAATGATATTTTTGATGACAATAATGATGATGTTCAACATGATGATGTTGATCATGATGCTGATGAGGATGATGACGATTTTGATAATGTTGTTGATGACAATAATGATGATGATGTTCTACATGACGATGATGTTGAAGATGACGACGACGATGATAGCCAAAGCTATACCTAAACACGCAGTCAATACTAGCAGAGGCATTACAATTTTACTTAATTTCAAAATATGTTTGTACCTTGGGATTTTGCTCATGAGCGTGCAATACATAACCAAGAGAGTTTCCAATTTCTTTCTTACTTCCAGGCTGATGAAAAGTCTGGACTTACGTCTATAAAGAAACCACGTTTGCAGAAACGCAATGTGTTCCTGTCTCGACAAAGACTAAATATACTGTATTTACGTATACACGCATCAAAAATTACCATAATTCAATTAGTCTACGAATTATATATTATTTTATACACTAAACCCAGTTTACTGTGCTCTATTGAGAATTTCTTAAACGAAGAGGCATTCCTCATCTATCTAAGACGTGCATGCGTGTGCGTACTTTTGTCTTATGGCAAATTGGCAAAAGCTTGAGAAAATCATTAACCAACAA
>NW_021834123.1:0-10000 GCF_006345805.1 Octopus sinensis
ATGGAAAGAATTACAATCGTAGTATATATGTATGTATTTTCAAATAAATCTTGAGAGTGCGAGTTTATCAAAATGATATTCACTTGTGATGATAACATCTCCTCTGAGGTTACTTATATATAATATTTTCACCGGGGAATTACCTTATGTCACAAAGATTAATGATAACTAAAAACTTATAAATATAAACAGGAGGAACTAACAAATTTACGGAAAAATTTACTTCCGGTAATGTGAAAGAGCTGATATTAAGTGAAATATATTGTGATCTTTAGAAATTGCAGAGAGCCTGAAGGAACCAGGACATAGTTTAAGATTTGCTTCCTCTTTTACTTGTTAATGAGTTGTGGCACGTTGAGATTTCTCTTAATTCACAAGAAGAAAGGCATAGTAAAATATTGTCATAAGAACTTTCCGAATCTATTTTTAATATAAATTATCATTTCTGTTGCATATCTATCTATCCATCTATCTATCTATCTATCTATCTATCTATCTATCTATCTATCTATCTATCTATCTATCTATCTATCTATCTATCTATCTATCTATCTATCTATCTACCTACCTATCTATCTATCTATATATCTATCTATCTATCTATCTATCTATCTATCTATCTATCTATTTTTCAATCTATCTATCTATCTATCTATATCTTTGTATATATATACATATATATGCATACAGACACGCATATATACATAATATATATATAAATACGCATTATGCACATATATATATATATTATATATATATATATATATATATATATATATATAATATATATATATACTTATATATACAAACAAATATATATATATATATATATACAAATATATATAAAAATATGCATACATATATATATTTATATAAGAAAAAGGGACAGGCAACAGGTTGCTTGACCGCATACCGAAAAAAGTAGAAATAGCAGTCAAAAATGCTTATTTCTAATTTCCACAAATGGGGCTCCAGGCACGACAAACCCTGTAATTCACATATGCAAAACAAAAGGAATAGATATTCGAAAACGAAGTCTGGTGGTTATCTGTGAACATCATGTTTCTGGATTATAAACATATTGAATATATATTTCATATATACTTTTGATATATATTTCATATATATTGCATATATATATCACATCCTTCTTCAGCACATCTTTCCATTGAAATAGATTTATCATAGATTTATCAAATGTTACGTACCTCAAAACTTCTGACCATGCGACATCAAAATATTTGAAGAAATCGAGCAAAGGCTAAACCTACATAGACGTTTGAATTCATAAATCTTCCCTCCAAAATTTTGCCATGCGCACTTCAAAAATTGTTCCATAGGAGTAGGAACTATTGGGTTGTCGTAAGGGAGTGAAAAATCCAATTAGTAATATAATGATAAGGGTAAATAATTTCTATATTGGTTTTTAAAAAGAGATCACAATTATTTACTGGTAGAATTCGGTATGTAAATATAGCCGATTACCGGCAGGAACTTCTGTAAAGTTCAGTATATATATTGTATATAAGAAAAAGGGACAGGCAACAGGTTGCTTGACCGCATACCGAAAAAAGTAGAAATAGCAGTCAAAAATGCTTATTTCTAATTTCCACAAATGGGGCTCCAGGCACGACAAACCCTGTAATTCACATATGCAAAACAGAAGGAATAGATATTCGAAAACGAAGTCTGGTGGTTATCTGTGAACATCATGTTTCTGGATTATAAACATATTGAATATATATTTCATATATACTCTTGATATATACAAGGACATTGAGCCATCCTCTGTTACCGACCCAAAAATACTAATAACCAGTTTCGTGCCTTTCATGAAACTAGCTACTAGTCTCTGGCTCTTGAGTTGTTTTACGCATATCTTTAGCAAAACTGCTAATGGTTCGGGTCGCTTGTCATTTATGTGACTACATACTTAAATATATATATATATATGTATGTATTTATACATATATATATATATATATATATATATATATATATATTTGCATAAGTATATATATATGTATAGATATGTATATTTGTATATATATGTGTGTATATGTGTATATATGTATATGTATATATATATATATATATATATATAATATATATATATATATATATATATATATATATATATATACATATATATGTGTGTGTGTATGCATGTTTACACATATATGTCTATATGTACATTCATATATATGTTTATATGTATATATATATACATATATATATGCATATATATATATGTATACATATATATATATATATAGAGAGAGAGAGAGAGAGAGAGATAGATAGATAGATAGATAGATAGATAGATAGATAGATAGATAGATAGATAGATAGATAGATAGAGATAGAGATACATAGATAGATAGATAGATAGATAGATAGATAGATAGATAGATAGATAGATAGCTAGATACATAAATACATACATACATACATACATACATACATACATACATAGTTAGATATGTTGATAGATATTTACATAGGGAGATAAGAGAAATTATAAAATATATTAAAAATAGATCGGAAAAAATTCTCAATATATTAGTTTATTGTGTCTATGTTCCTGTGTCTTAAGACACCTCACAACGTACCATACCTGAGTAACAGGTAAAAGAGGAAACACATCTTAAAGCATGTCCTGGTTACTTCAAACGCTCTGCAATTTATATAGATCACAATTTATTTCACTTAATACCAGATCTTTCACATTACCGGAAGTAAATTTTTCCGTAAATTTGTTAGATCCTCCTGTTCATATTTATAATTTTTTAAAATTTTCATTAATCTTTGGTGACATATGGTAATTCCACGGTAAAAATATTATATATAAGTAATCTCAGAGGAGATGTTATCATCACAAGCGAATATCATTTCGATAAACTCGCACTCTCAAGATTTATTTGAAAATACATACATATATACTACGATTGTCATCATTTCCATTCCAAGTGACCATCCATTATAATGAATACCACCAACGTAAGTAAACAAACCTTGTTAATATCAACTGTAATATCTATATGTTCAGTCATATGACTTTGCTTACTCTTCTATCATTCTTAGGAATGAGTGAATCATTTTGCTTATGTACTTAACGCAGATTAGTACTATACATGTGATACGTATTTCTATGGCTGTGCTATATTGATCTATTTCTACATATATATTTTTATAAATGGCCCCGAATGTTTTCCTACAAATAGAATTTGTGCAAATGATTTAAATAAACTGAAAACAGAAGGATATATAGCACATTTACTATGTATTCAGTTCCCTCTCTAGTTATTGCTTGATTAAAAGAAATAACACCTTTGGTCCTGTATGTCCAAGGGATTCTTCCAAGAATATTCTTCACCAAAGCTTTAAGTCCGGCCAGTGCATACCAGATTCCCCTCTCCACGCCATCGATCGTTTAATAGGTAAAGGCAAAGGCTGACACTGCTTAGCAACAGTGATATCGCATCTCATTTTCACAGCTGAGGGAAATAGAGCAACGCCAAATAAAGTGTTTTGCTTAAGAACACAAAACACAGCCCGACACGGAAATCGAATGCTTACCTCATGATTATGAGACCCATGCTATAACCACTGAGACATGTGCCTTCAAATTTATGTGTTAAGAATTAGCATAAACTCTGTACATAGAGCTTTAAAAAGCTATTAAATCATTCTTCGAAATATATTTTCATAGCAAAAGATGCTTATGGCCGGAGTTGAAGTCACAGATCGATTCAAAAAGCTGTTATATTGCTCTCCACATTCCAATAAACATTTCCTTTAGGAAAAGAGATTTTTTTACCCTCTTATGCATACATACATACCTACATACATATATATACATATGTATACATATACATACATATACATATATATATATATATATAATTTCAACAATTGAGGGTAAAATTGAGGGCAAAGTAATTATTTTACTAAGCCCTTTTATATAATATATATATATATATATATAATATATATATATATATGTTTATATATATATACATCCATATATATATACATACATATATTATATACATATATATATTATATATATATATATTTATTTACATACACACACACACATATATATATATATATATATATATATATATGCTTTATAGATTAGAAACATATATTGTAAATTGATTACACCTTGGGATAATACCAGCCTCAGTATTAGGAGACACACTCGTAAATTTGAGCTGTTGACAGAAAGGATATTCAGGACGGAATGATCTTATGGTGAACTAAGTGTATTTGGAGGTATTTAAATAGAGGGTAGTGGGAGGAGGAATAAGTTTCAAGATTAGTGTTTAATAATGAGACTATTGAAGATTCATATTCGTAGAAGTGAAAGATGGGTGGAAGAGAGAAGGGTCGTTTCTTTTGTATATGAATGGTAATTAGAGCTGTCAACTAACTCCAAGATTCCGAGTTCGATTCCAGGCAGTTACCTGATTAATAATAATAGTAGTAATAATAATAATAATAATATAATAATAATAATAATAATAATAATAATAATAATAATAATAACAGCAACAACAACAAAAACAAAAACAACAACATCAAAAAATACTCAGGTTCGAAATGTCCCTAAGACACCTGATGAAGGCAGGAGGATATATCAGCCGTATCTTTGTGTTAACAACAAACCAAATGAGGATAAATATCCGTAAATTGTAAATAATGTAAATAATGTACGTAATTCCTCATCTCTTAAATATAGAACAGTCAATGGTAATCTTTGTTAGTTTGTATGAAAGTTTAGAGTTTAAGGTTGTGATAGTGAAAATCAAAATGACGATTATGTGAGAAAAATAATTTGACTGGCAGATTAGTATCGAACGTAGAGAATTGTGAGAGAAGGTAGAGTGAGGGATAGAAGTTAATCAACATAGCAGTAGCGTTTGGGGTAAAAGGAACAGAGTTGGTATTGGGGAAGGCTGTTATGGTTTAGAGGAATCTGGAAATGTTTGAAGTGGTGTTAGAGAAAGAATAAGATCGGTGTAGTGTTTTCTATACAGTATGTTGCTAAGCTGACTTTATCTTAGTTTGATTTTGGGTATGGATACTTGAATTTAAGGGACTACATAGATTTAATGAAATAATAAATGATGAATATTACCTTTATTTACATGAATAAATTACACCAGGGAATCTATTAAATAATAAAGAGTTAAGGAGGCAAAAATAGGTTAATGGTTATTTTACACATAACTTACTGAATATGGAATATTTTGGGATTTAAGATTGTATTCTCTTTTGTATTCTATTACTCATGTGTGGATTGTCAAGTACAAATAGTCGAGAACAGAGGATATTGTTGTTATATGTAATCGAATTTCTATTTCGATGCACAGATTTGTAAAACTACGTTATATTTTTTTATGATATTAACGATATTGATTGTGTTTTCGAATACATATTATAATTAATGATGCCTATCTCAATCAGAATTATTATGCTATTGTAGCGCACAAACTCACACTCATACACACACACACACATATACATACAAATATAAATATATACATAGGTATAGAAATATGCATATATTTAAATGTATATAAGCATACATTTAAAAATACATTCACATATACATACATTGGCACAAAGTGAGGGAGAGAGAGAGTGAGTGAGAGAGAGTGAATGAGTGAGTGAGTGTGAGAGTAAATGAGTGAGTGAGTGAGTGAATGTGTGAGTGAGTGAGTGAGACAGTAAGTAAGTCATTCGGTCATTAGGTCAGTCAGTCAGTAAGTGAATGAGTTGATGTGAGCGATAGAAGTAGTATATAATACTTGATTTCGTTTATTCATTTAGCTGTAGGTCATATTGAAATGTAATTACACATCTTCACATAAATATTTTATATCACGCAGGTTCTCCAAGTTGCGATATACCTCCTCACCAACGTCGTATTCTTCATATCCTCGGCGTCAATTCCGACTCAATGTAATATACCAAACGACTTGAAAGTTCAGTACGAAAAACTCTACAACGCAGCGATCGGCAATAACTTTGTTCTACCAGCTGAAATATCTCCAGCGGGAAGTGACCAACAAGCACTGACCGTAGGCGATAAAACTTGCCCAACATCTTCCGTATCTACTGATATTATACGCGAGCGTTCAACCTGCCCATGGTACCTGACAATTACCCACAATTCCACATATTTTCCTCCATCACGCACAGAAGTCGTGTGTCGTTGTACAGACTGTCTGGACTCTGACAGTAACCATCAATGTGTGATGGTGTATACTCCAATGACTGTCCTGAAACGTACAGCTGAATGTGTTGATGGACTGTACGTTTATAATCCAAGTGTCATCGAAGTAGCCACAGCCTGTGCGTGTGCACGGAAAGTCAATGTAATATCTGGAGGAAATGAGGACGAATATGAGTCGTAATATCGGCCAACATCATCAAACATTCAATTGTGTTTAACACAAATAGTTTTCATTATGTTATGGAAGTTTAAGTAAACCACTGTGTGGTTGTTTGTTATAAGAAACACATACTAAACATGCACACACACACAAAATATCATACAAGTGTACATATTTAAATGCGTGCTCTCTCACTATTTCCTTCTTTCTCTCACTCATTCTCTCTCTGTGTTTATACATAGACACCACACACACTTATACACACGCTCATATACATATAAATATAAATATATACATTTCGATAGAAATATGCATACATGTAGAAGTATATAAGCATACATTTAAAAATATATTAATACATATATACATTGTCAAAAACAGTTTTGTTTCGTAACAGCTGTTTCGTAAATGAGATATTTCTTGCAAATTATTTGTTTTTTCTATTTTGCTTACTATCATATTTAAATTATCTATCATATTTAAATTATGTTGCTTACTATCATATTTAAATCATTATTAAAATTTCCCTTTTTTTAACTTAAATCTATATCAATATTCTTTTTATATACATATCTTATACCGATAAATGGTGTTGAATGCATTTACATATAAGCTACATGTTCCCAACGTGAAATTTAATTACATAATTGTGAGGAAGTATTACAGCATTTTCATAAATTTCTTCATGTATTAATTTAACTATGCAGCGATTTATACTTACATGTTTTCCTTCATATCATTGCTCGTCATTTACAAAACAATTTTATATTCACAAATTAATTCAAATAAAGAAAGCTAGCGTCCGCCGATATTTGACATGACACTACGTTGTAATTGATGATCATGTGAACTAATAGAGATTACTGTGATAGCCGCAATATTCTCTGTATCCCTATCCATATCATATAGTTACTTAAACACTAGTACTCAGCCCAGGTGTAAATTCTCACAAATAACAATGTTTATGTAATATTTACATAAATATTTAATTCTATGAGTTATATACCTTTGAAATGCAACATATATATATATATAAGTATTTTTGTATATATTTTAACATAATTTCATATGTGTATGTTAGCGAATGTAGTCGTGAGAGTCTGTTTGCGCATATGTGTATTTACAGGCGCACATGCTCCCTCCATCACACACTCACACACACACACACAAACACACACACACACACATACATATATATATATATATCATTATAACTGAAAAATAATTTTCTTAAGATATATTAACTATTTCAATATAATTTTTCTCTTGCTTTTCCATAATGCAAACCATAAGACATATATATGTTAATTTGTATCATATATTTATTTTATTGTAAAAAAAATTGTATTCTAATATCAATAAAAAATGTTTTTCAATACATAACGTGTCCTTTCTTATTTCCATATTTTCATTCTCTGACTTGAATAAAAACTGTAAATCTCCACTCCCTGACTCCATTGGCAGCTGAACACGAATAAATACACTAAACCCTCAAAATTTGCTGTTAAATTTAGTGAAGCAGTTTTCTTGCTACACACTGGAAGGAAAAGCACTTTCGAGATAACACTATCACCGTTTATACAGGTTCACCTTGTCTTTGTGATTATGAAACTTATAATCCAGGTATATATTTCTCGGTATTACCTCACTCGTACGACACACTCTATAGGCGCTGCTGATACGAACGAGTTAAGTCAAGAATCGAAAAAATACACGAAAAATAGTTTTCAATTTGCTTACCTTGTTACGAAACAATACTTCAAGAAGGCAAAATACCAATGAAAAGTCTCAAAATCCACTTTTTTCAAATTATTTTATCCAAGTATGTAAAGGAATAAGGCCGTAATTTACCTGCTGACTACAAAATAATGAATGAAGAATTTCAGATGTTATTTGACAGCATACAAATTTGAGAACTTAAACAGGCGCAAAATAATAATGTGAAACACGCCTAGAACATAATAAAAGTTTAGTTCCAGGACCTAAATATTTCATGCAAACAAAGTAAGCAAATCCTTCGTAAGCCAATTCCTATATGGAAGGTAAACTTAGTGATTTGCATGTTATAAATCAAATACATTAAGAAGGAAATCAAATGGCTTCAGAAAACGGGCACTGGTTTTCTGCTGGAACTGCAGGTGACGAGTTGGACAGTTCGTGTTTTTATTGTGCCCCTGCAATGCGATGCATAGGTTGTCTGAATGGGGTAGTAAGGGTAGAACTTGAGATGCCCTTCGGAGTTGTTCGCCCGTTTGGTGTCTCACCTGACACTTAGCTCCCGCCCATGGATCCACAACAATGTCTGCATATAACTGGTCACACCTTGGGCAAGGCTTCCATAGGCCGTATAGACCATTGTGTATGTAGCCGACAACTTCGAATCTCTCTGTGAGCTAGAACTTGTCAACTTATGCATGTGAAGACTGGACTCGGTGGACAGTATAGAAGCTATATTGATAGCGCATAACTCAATCGTAATAAACATTCTTATTTTCATATCAAATTAATTGCATACCGACGAACTTAGAGCCGTATTTCCACTGAACAAAGTAGAGTGGCTCCTCCAATGAGCTGTACATTTTAAATATGATATAGTTTTTAACACAGCCTCAAAAATTCCACCGACTAATTCAACTTACCAAGCAATAATACATATTTAAAGAGACAGAACTCTTATCCAACATCCCTGCATGTTTTCAAAACGTTTTATTATATTTATTTATTTATTTATTTCGAGACTATGTTTCTCTCGTTCTTTCTTGCAATTTCTCAGACAACAGTCAAATTGCATTTCCACTTGAACGGTTACACGATGATATACAAGATGCAATACAAGCTCGTCCGACTTTCGCAATGTCAGAAGAATGGCACTTAGAGGAGCATCCTTCTTTAGCCACTAATTTTCAGTTTCATTCATTCTCAAGTGCTTGAACAGTGCTTTGTCTTTGCAATCTTCCATCCTAAACAAGTGTAAGCTTCCTACTTCCAATAATAGCGGTTCTGTGGCACTTTTTGCATACAATGCTATAATGTTTTCTTCTGCTCTAATGCTGTCTTCGTATTCAATCAGTCCACTTCCCGTTCTTTTTAATGGTACAGACAGTCTGCTTGTGTCACTTTTTGGGTGGAGTAACCCATATCTAATCAGCAACTTATTTGTTTCTCTCTAAGCTGTTTAGTTCGTCTACTGTCTATGTGATTAAGCCCGTTCCATCTCTAAGGATTTAAGCTGTCTAGGTGCTCATAGTTTCAATCTTAATCCAACTGCTTAATTTTGACTTATGGATCAGTCTTAGTCTGTGCAATTATTCCACCTTAAATTGTCCGGTCATTTGTTCCTCTACCAATTTATCCATTTCCAATATCCCCAAGTACTTAGAGCCCGTGTCTCCTATTTGCTTCATAACCTCCCCCGATGGGATCTCTAGCTCATCCATGCACAGATGTGTTAGTCTCTTCATGACTAATACACCTCGCTCCATTCTGATATCAGCACTGAAGATATACACCATATCAAAGAGGGTACTGACTTGGGATTTACACTTTTCATGTAAAAAGTTTAAACAGAAAGACCCTCTTAACATTTTCTCATC
>NW_021834123.1:15000-20000 GCF_006345805.1 Octopus sinensis
TGGTAAGGGGAGTATTGGGATGTTGCTAAGTTTAGGGTTGTGTCCAGAAAGTTAGCAGTTTTGTGGACGTTTTCGAATGTGATAGAGAGGTTTAGGTTAGAAAAGAATTTATGTAGGTCCTTTCTTTTTTTTTCTAACACCTCTTAACACCCCCATTCCTCTATCATTTATACTATAATACCTTTCTCTCTCTATCCCCACTCCTACTTTCAAACTACCTCCACTGACCACTGACCAACCTTTATCTTAATTTTTCTTTTTCTTTTCCTTATTCTTTTTATTTATATCTTCAGGAGTTTTTTCTTTATTTTTGTTTTTACTGATCTTCTTTCTTCTTTAATTCTTTCTTCCTCTCCTCTTTTTGTCTCTATTTGTTTTTGTCTTTCCTCTCTTCCTATTTTCAATTTGGCCAAACTAAAACACTCCCTATTACTAGGTCAGTTGAAACACAAACCTCGAATCTGCTACATTCTATATAAATTCCCTACTGGGAAGGACCAACTTTAAGAGAATCTTACATTGCTTATAAACTTTACATTTGGATGGACTCATATTAAACTGTTAGACTTTTGGATTTTACTCAAAGGATATTGGAATAGTACACATATATACCATTATGCCTATAAAGCGGATTTATGAACTCAATAACCATACATATCTTACATTTATTTTCTTTCCTCCACCCCACTCTCTATTTATATCACGTCGAAACTAACTATAATTTAACTTTTCCCCTCACACCGTCTCCAATGAAGGGATATTATTATTAATTAGCATTCTAGAAACAGCTGTAAGACCTTCTATCTATAAATGCTCTAATATATATACAGCCTTGTTTTTTTTATTTCATTACTCAAAAAATTCATATATACACACGCTGACATAGAACCAACGTTGAACCCTTTATTTGCAATATTACCGAATCTGGAACTTAACTATGTTCTGTCTTTAGCACATATTCAGCATTACCTGATACCTTTGGGTCTCAATGACACCATTATCTCTTTTACGTATGTTTGTATACATGTATGTATGTATATTGCTTTTTTACGTTTCAAATTAATGGTGGAGCCATGTGGGTGCAGCACTGTTTTACTACACTGTTATTATTGACAGACCCCTCCAGTATGTGGCAATTTTGTTGTATAAAGGTGTTTGATGTCGCTATACTCCTTTGCACATCCTGCTGCGAGGTAGGGTTATCTGGGACTCTCGACAGGAAAAGGTCCACTTTGATTTGAAAACGCATACATTCACATTGTGTAGGTCCCTCGGTCTCTTTGGGAGATTATTAAGAAGGTGTGGGCCCCTGAACTCAGGCTGTTGCAGTAACTGGTCCTAATGTGCGATGGCATGACTAGGAAAATTTGGCACAATTTCTTTCAGGATCTTCCAGATGTATATCACTGTATACACCTCTAACCTTCCGTCCAGGGAGTAGAGTCTAAGCTGTTTTAGCCTTTCCCACTGGCTGAGCTATTACAATGAGAAGACCTTTGTGGATTGCTTCAAGATCCGCAGTTAATTTTAAACTGTTGTGTGATCATAGCTGGGAGCAGGAAAACTGATTCACTAAATTTAACTGCATATTGTTAGGGTTTAGTGTATTTATTCGTGTTCAGCTGCTAATGCAGTCAGTGAGTGGAGATTTACACTTTTTATTCAGGTCAGAGAATGAAAATACGAACATAAGAAAGGACACGTTTTGTATTGAAATACATTTTTTTATTGATATTAGAATCCACTTGTTTACAATACAATAAAAATATGATACAAATTAACATATCTATGTCTTATATTTCGCTTTAAGGAAAAGTAACAGAAAAATATATTTAAACATTTTTACAATCATTCCACGGATGATAAATATAATAGTAAGTATATACATAGAAAATCTTTTAAAATATATCTTTATATCAGTATTCTCTAGCAGTTCACATAATCATGAATTACATCGTAGTGTCATGTTAAATAACTACGGACGCTAGCTTTCTTTATTTGAATCAATTAGTGAATATAAAATTGTTTTGTAAAAGGATGAGCAATGATATGAAGGAAAACATGTAAGTATAAATCGATGCATAGTGAACTTACTACGTGAACAAATTTATGAAACGCGTGTAATCCTACAAAAGTCAGGTTTATAATGTAGCATATGTTCATCTGTCAAGCCTCCTAACTTTATATGCCATTCTATTTCTCTCCCTCTCCCCGTCTGTATGTATATATGAATGTATGTATGTATGTATGTATGTATGTATGTATGTATGTATGTATATATATATTATATAATATATATATATATACACACATAAATATATATAATATATTATATATATATAATATATATAATATTATAAGATATATATACGTATATATACACACACATATATATATATAAAAAAATATACCAAATCATCAGAATTTTACCATTATTATCAGAATGCTGCATAGTAAGAAAAACATGTGCACTTTCAGTGTATGCAGTTCCGTATTATATGCATTGTTGATATTTATAATGAGGATTAACCCTGAATATCGAAGTATTTAGTGTTAGGGACATGTAACGTATATGTAAATTCATTCAACACAATTTATCGGTTTCAAATATTTATATATAAAGAATCCTGATATGGGATTAGGTTACAAAAAAGGAATGGTTAATTGAGTTAAATATTGATGGTAGGCAAGATAAGAGTTCTCTCCTTCTTTACAAAATAGAAAAAAACAAAATAGCAAGAAATATATTTCATTTAGAGATCTGTCTTTTGGTCATGTATGTATGAATGTATTTTTTAAATGAATTAGAATATGAATGTAAATTTTGAGATAATTCTATATACACGTATATATTCAATTTGTATGTATATGTGCATACGTGAGTGATTTTGTAGGTGTGTTTGTGTGTGCGTTTTTGTGTTGTGGTATCTATAACAAAAGACAGAGAGAGAGAGGGAGGGCGAATGATATGCGGAGCACGAAACAATGAAATAGCGTCGCAGAGCACCCTTAATTTATACGCTTGTATAATTTGTGTGTGTGTGTGTGTGTGTGTTGGTTCGTATATGTTTCTTATAACAACCACACAGTGGTTTACTTAAACTTCCATAACATTATGAAAAACATTTGTGTTACACACAATTGAATGTTTGATGATGTTGGCCGATATTACGATTCATATTCATCGCCATTTCCTCCGGATATTACATCGACTTTCCGTGCACAAACACAGGCTGTAGGAACCTCGATGAGACTTGGTTTATAAACGTACAGTCCATCAACACATTCAGCTGTACGTTTCAGGACAGTCATTGGAGTATACACCATCACACATTGGTGGTTACTGTCAGAGTCCAGACAGTCTGTACAGCGACACACGACCGACTTGTGCGTGATTGGAGGAAAATATGTGGAATTGTGGGTAATTTGCAGGTACCATGGGCAGGTTGGTTGAACGCTCGCGTATGATATCAGTAGATAAGGAAGATGTAGGGCAAGTTTATCCCCTACGGTCAGTGCTTGTTGGTCACTTCCAGCTGGAGCTATTCAGCTGGTAGAAAAAGTTATTGCCGATCGCTGCGTTGTAGAGTTTCTCGTACTGGACTTTCAAGTCGTTTGGTATATTACATTGAGTCGGAATTGACGCCGAGGATATGAACAATACGGACGTTGGTGAGGAGAGGAGAACAACAAATCTTGAGCGAGAGAGAACTGCGTGATATAAAATGTATATGTGAAAATGAGTAATTACGGTTCAATATAACACACAGCTAAATGAATAAACGAAATCAAGTATTATATACTACATCTATCGCTCACACCAAATCACTCACTTACTGACTGTCTTACTGACTGAAATGACTGACTGACTTTTTCACTCATTCCATATTAGGCCCTTATATCACTTATCATTCGTTTAATACTATAAACTATATTTTGAATTTTTTTAAACACTTAAGTACGTGTGAAAATAGGTATGTTTAAATTAGGTCCGCTGGACCGTACAGTACAAGCCATAATTCAGGTAAATTTCAAATAAAATGTTAAAAAATAAAAGCTTCAACAATAAAAATTACAAAAATAAAGTAAGAAATATATATATATATATATTATATATTATATAATATATATATATATTATAATTATATATATTATACATATATGTAAATAATATGTATGTATAAGAGGGCTAAAAGGAAAGTATTATGAATGTGTTGAGAGAAATTAACTTTCTTTGAGTCGATCCGTGACTTCAACTCCGTCCATAAGCATCGTTTGCTATGAAAATATATTTCGAAGAATGATTCCGTAGCTTTCTAAAGCTCTATGAACAGAGTTTATGCTTACTTTAACAGATAATTTGAGGTGGGACATGTGTTCAGTGGTTAGAGCATTGAATTCGTGCCGGGCTGTGTTTTGTATTCTAACCAAAGCATTTTAATTCGCGTTGCTCTACTCCCCTAAGCTGTGTGTAATTAAGGTATGTGTCACTAGTGCTAAGCGGATGTCGGCATTTACCTCACTATTAAACTATCTATGGCCTGGAGATGGATTCTCTATGTACTGGCCGGATTTGATACTTAGATGAGGAATCTTATTGGAAGAATACCTGGGACATTCAAGATCAAAGGTGTTATTTACTTTAACAATAAATAATTAAATAGAGAGGGAAATGAATACAGAGTTTATGCGCTTCAATATCCTTCTGTTTTAAGGTTCTTAAATCTCTGGCACAAATTCTCTTCAACACCTGCCAAATGTGTGCTCTCAGAAACCACTGCAATTTTAGTTAAATCAGAAGTGAGATTAAGAAATAAAGTGTTTTTTAAAAGAGGTATGAAATATACGGGGCAATATAATATTCTATATATATATATCCGAATATAGATATGATATATATATAATTAACAATATAGGTAGCAAAAAATTCCACAGAAATTATTTTTGCCACCAGCGGTCTAGTGAGAGAAAAAGGAAATAGTCAGAGACTATTAATAAAT
>NW_021834123.1:25000-26929 GCF_006345805.1 Octopus sinensis
TATTTTGAAAATAGATCGGAAAATTACTCAATACGTTAGTTCATTGTGTCTATGTTCCTGTGTCTTAAGACACTTCTCAACTTACCACACCCGATTAACAGGTAAAAGAGGAAACAGATCTTAAACCATGTCCTGGTTACTTCAAACGCTCTGCAATTTATATAGATCACAATTTATTTCACTTAATACCAGATCCTTCACATTACCGGAAGCAAATATTTTCCGTAAATGTGTTAGTTCCTCCTGTTTATATTAATAATTTTTAAAATTTTCATTAATCTTTGTGACATATGGTAATTCCACGGTGAAAATATTATATATAAGTAATCTCAGATGAGCTGTAATCATCACAAGCGAATATCATTTTGATAAACTAGCACTCTCAAGATTTCTCTGAAAATACATACATATATACTACGATTGCCATCCTTTCCATTCCAAGTGACCATCCATTATCATGAATACCACCAACGTAAGTAGATAAACCGTGTTAATATCAACTGTAATATTTATATGTTCAGTCTTATGTCTTTGCTTACTCTTCTATCATTCATAGGAATGAGTGCAGCATTTTGCTTATGTACTTAACGCAGATTAGTACTATACATGTGATACGTATTTCTATGGCTGTGGTATATTAATTTAATTCTACATATATATTTTTATCAATGGCCCCGTATGTTTTCCTACAAGTAGAATTTGTGTAAATGATTTAAAGAAACTCAAAACAGAAGGATATGTAGCACATAAACTGTGTATTCATTTCCCTATCTCTTTAGTTATTTTTGATTAAAAGAAATAAAACCTTTTGTCCTGAATGTCCAAGGGATTCTTCCAAGAATATTCTTCACCAAAGAATTAAGTCCGGCCAGTCCATACCAGATTCCCCTATCCACGCCATCGATTGTTGAATAGGTAAAGGCAAAGGCCGACACCACTTAGCACCTGTGACGTCGCACCTCATTTCCACAGCAGAGGGAAATAGAGCAACGCCATATAAAGGGTTTTGCTTAAGAACACAAAACACAGCCCGGCACGGAAATCGAATGTTTTACCCCATGATTATGAGACAGATGCTCTAACCACTGAGATATATGCCCTCAAAATTATCTTTTAAAAAGTTTCATAAACTCTGAACATAGAGTTTTAAAAAGCTTTTTAGGAAAAAAGATTATTTCGGCAATACATATACTAAAATTGGAACGATACAGAGAAGATTAACATGGCCCCTGCGCAAGGATGACACGCAAATTCGTGAAGCGTTCCATATTTAGAAATAAAGGCGGTGCTCCAGCATGGCCGCAGTCAAATGACTGAAACAAATAAAAGAGTAAAAGAGTAACCCCCTTATGCATACATACATACATGCATACATATATATGTATATATATAT
Organism: Octopus sinensis; assembly: GCF_006345805.1. Taxonomy (NCBI): domain Eukaryota; kingdom Metazoa; phylum Mollusca; class Cephalopoda; order Octopoda; family Octopodidae; genus Octopus; species Octopus sinensis. The sequence goes on from NW_021834123.1 coordinate 26,394, forward strand.
ATATATATATATATATATATATATATGTATGTATATATATATACTTTGATACTTTGATAGGTTTCGGCCATTATTGGCCCAGGCCATGTCTAACTTAATAGCACTACCTGTGTATATATATATTATATATATATATATATATATTATATATATATATGTACACACACATATATATACCTATGTATACATGTACACACACAAACACACACACACACACACACATATACATATATATATATTGGAAGGTTTGGAGATGATGTACGGGTTTTTTATATTAGAAGAAATAAGGTACTCAGAAATTCGGATGGTTTTATATTTACAGATTTTTATTTGTGTATTACTTGTTTTCATACATCATATAACTTAGATCATATATGAGCAAAATTTCATAAGGTCCATACTTGAGAAAGAGACTTTCTTGTGTTGAAGATACAGATGACAGAATACAAACTGACAACCACTGAGTCTGTTGTCTGATCTTCAATTGATTTAGTCTAATATCTCAATGATTGACAGTTGAATAAATATTAAGTTTT
>NW_021834124.1:0-2500 GCF_006345805.1 Octopus sinensis
TTCTTCCACTATCAGAAATATGGGCTGAAATTTGAAGAATTCGGGCGAGCCGGATTGGGTTTTTTTTTTCCTTCTTCAAAAGATTTCTGAGTGTAAATGTTGCTGTTGTTAGTATTACCGTTGGGTTCCTTAAAAATATTTTTGTAGCTGTCGTTATTATTATTGTTGTTACTGTTGTTGTAATTGTTAAGAAAACTGGCTTATCGAGGTTGCTGCGTGTATATTTTCTTCTGTACTAATCCCCAAATGCACTAAAAACTATGAATGTGATTTTTAAACAGAGATATATGATCCTTTCAGAACTCTAGACGTGGATGCACTCACTGGTAGGATTTTTAGAATTGGCCATATGTGTATGCATATCTGCGAATGTGTCTGCATGCGCGTATGTGTATATGTATGTCTGTATATATGTGTCTGTATTTGTATACATCTCTCGATATATATATGTGTGTGTGTGTATATATATATACATAAGCGGTATTATATATATTTATATATATATAATACCGCTTATCAATTGGCGCACCGTGCTTATTGACACTACCTTCCTTGTGTTTCAATCCACAAGACAGAAAAAAATTATATATATACATACATACATATATATATATATATATATATATATATAATATATAATATATATCATGTGTGTGTGCATATGCATATACATACCCATATATAAACATTGATTTATTTACATATAAATGTACGATGTACGATGAGTCCCCACACACAGATATGTACGTAGGTGTCTTTGTGTGTATGTCCACGTCTGTATATATATATGTATTTTCATACACACACACCTACATATACACACACACACACAAACACACACACACACACACACACATGTGCCTGTATGCTTATGATGTGTACATATAATCAGAATGACCCATAACATATCTACACACATAGAATGATAATAAACTCAGCGTTTATTAAAATGCATTTCATTTTCAAAATTTAATGCAATCTACAGTTAGAATTTAATTTTTTTCTGAACGCCTGTTTCCAAAGTGATGACCGTTTTGGTAGAGGTACTACTGATAAGGCAAAGCAATGGAATCCTAAACATCAAGAAATATTTCGTTCGGTATTTGTGCGCATTCTTGTTCAATGACTACCTACAATTGGTCGACTGTTGTCGATTTTGTATCGCAAATATTCATTTTTTAAATACCTCCAAAAAAGAAACGTCTAATGGTTTGAAATCCAGAGATCCCATAGTGTATTCTGCCCATCAAAATCTCATCAAAGCAGGCCCTTGGTAATGCCGGGCTATCCCAACTTGCTAGCAATAAAACTCCAAGTCTTCAGTTCTCTTGAACGTTTGGCGTGACACATTGTTATACTACGTTCATGTAAATAGAACCAGCTACAGTACTGTAAAAAAAGAATGGTCCAGTTAATACTTTTGACTATAAGCCATATCACACTGTATCTCCTGGTAAAGTATCATGGCATTCGCTTGTAATATGTAGATCTTCGTATCCGCAATAGGGGCAACTGTAGAGGTGCGCGGGTTAGTGGCTAATGATCGCGAGATTGTGGTCTCGAAACCCGGACCTGGGGATGCGCTAAGCCGTTGAGCAAAACACTTCATTTTATGTTGCTCCAGTCCACTCAGCTGGCAAAAGTGAGTGTCCCTGAGACGGTCTAGCGTTCCCTGTCGACTTCGGTGGGGGATATATACGCTACAGAAACCGGTAAGCCGGCCCCATGAGAGTACACCGCTTGAGCAGGAACTTTATCCATCCTTTTATTCTTGTAAGTGTAGCTGTGGTGTTTAATCAAGGTATTTACTGGCTTTAACAATCTTCATTTACAAAGTGAAGCTTCACAGCACAAGAAAACAATATGAAAGAGGAAAATATGATTTTAGTTGGTAAAAATATGATTCTCGATACGTAAGTCAATACGTTATTCGATTATTTGTAACTGTAAGGCGGCGAGCTGGCAGAAACGTTAGCACGCCGGGCGAAATGCTTACTAGTATTTCGTAAGTCCACCGAGGTCGACTTTGCCTTTCATCCTTTCGGGGTCGATAAATTAAGTACCAGTTAATCCGCTTGTCTGTCCTTGTTTGTCCTCTCTGTGTTAAGCCCCTTGTGGGTAGTAAAGAAATAGGTATTTCACCTGTCTTTATGTTCTGAGTTCAAATTCCGCCGAGATCGCAAATAAAGGATGAACTTTTCGGGGTCGATAAATTTAGTACCAGTTGCGTACTGGGTCGATCTAATCGACTGGCCCCCTCCCCAGGGATTTCGGGCCTTGTGCCCAGAGCAGAAAAGAATAAGAAGTAACTGTATAAAAAGGTAAGAAAATGAAATATATGTGAGTGGTGGGGAGGTTGAGTGAGTGTGTGTGTGCGTATAAGATCGTGTTTGTGAGTATGAGTGTGTGTGTGTTTGTGTGTGCGTGAGTGTTTGTATAAAAACGTGTATGTGAGTATGAGTGTGTGTATGTGTGTGTGTTTTTATGTATGAGTGAGTGT
>NW_021834124.1:5000-15000 GCF_006345805.1 Octopus sinensis
AAGCGGTTCATTCAGACAGAAATTTGGAAACGACATGCTGTACTGCTTGGCATTCGCGTCGGAGGCTCCAAAACGAACAGATGGTGAACACACAGAACGACCATCGGCTTGCCATGTCCCCAAAACATGTACCAAGTGTGATAAAAATCAAACAGTAAGTCAACATCATGGTGTTTGGAGAGATCACAGGTAATGGCCTCAGACCCAACGTGGAGGCCGAGACTGAGTGCTGCCCTGGGTCAAGAGGGTGGCTGTTGGAAGATCCTGTCTGGCAACAAGACTCTTCAGCATGCCACACAAGTAGGAGAACCAAGTGATGGCTGTCAGACAATTTCTACGACCACATCACCCCTAATATCTGGTCAGCTGACTCCCCAGATTATTATGTGTGGGACGCAGTTGAGCGAGAGACCAGCAAAACTCCTTGTAACACCAAAGATGAACTGAAGGCAAGGATTATGGCAGCATTCACCAACTTAAACAAGGTGACCATCCAGAAGAGTTGCAGGAGATTCCGAAGTCGTCTGGAGACCGTGGTTGAAGCCAGTGGCGATATTACTGAATAAATTTATTTTTTATATTCCAATATATTTTTTACGTAAATTTGGTAAATATATCTGTTAAAATGAGATGTGTAGTGTTATTTTCATTTTTGTGTGTGTGTGTGTATATTCACGACACCATGTATGTATGTATGTATGTATGTATGTATGTATGTATGTATGTATGTGTATGTATGTGTGTATGTGTGTATGTATGTATGTATTTATATATGTATGTAGTTAATCGTGATTTATTTCCACACCCGAGATGCGCATTATGTTCTTGGGCAAGATGACACTTTACTTCACCTAGTTCTGGTCAACTTAGTTACCAAAATTTCATATTAAGACTGACAAAGCGCCTTGGTTAGCGCCAAGTTAGCCGAGCCGCGTTAACGTGTTAACGGTACCACTAAATACCTCCAAGTACGACAAAGGACATCTTCAGCAGTGGTACCCTAAGAATGTCCGAAATAAATGTCTTGCAGTGTTTGTTCCTGCTGTTTACCTTCTGAGTTCAAATCCTAGCGGGGTCAACATTGCTTTTCAGAGCTGTTGTTTTATTACTTAGTCAGGGAGAAGGGAGAGTACCCATGATCCTTTTTTGGCACTCCGAAACCGGTAGGAGGAATTAAGGGAAACATCTCTAAGTCAGGTGCAAGGCCCGAGTACCAACACTTGTGTGGTTTCCGCTTAAGGCACCTTAATATAAGACGGTAGTTCTAAACTTAGTATCTGGCCTTGTCATTCACCAAGTGTGCCATAGGGACTTAGAGCTCAGACTGCAAAGCGACGAAACTACTAGCACAAGACATCCTGTTCAACGCTCTACTGATCGTACATGCAAACCATCCTTATCTAACGCTTTATGGACCCCATGAGACTAAAAGGCTCGGTGGCATTTGAACTTAGAACGCAGCGCTATAATGGAAGGTATTCTAAATGTGACCATCTCATCTTTTTTAGGGATATTTATGATTTCTCTTACTTAAAACGGTAAGGTATAATTTAAAGTGGATTTGGTTTGTATTTCTAGGAAATTGAGTTCTCCCTTGTTGGCTAGTACGAGTGAGTGTTCATGATGAGAGGCTGTGTGTTGTCTGTAAGAGAACTGACGGGAGGGAGACGGCTGTTCGACTGGTCATCATGAGATTGGATATCACCCATCTCAATGAGTGTAGTGTTTATATATATATATACCTTCTCTGAAGATATTATGCAAATCGTTTTTTTTAATAAATGTACATGTACATAGGAAGCTGAAATTTTAGTATGTTGGTACAAATGCTCTTTCTTAATTGTAACTAAAAATTGACATACATCTGATGTGTTTTTAGTGAGTAATTGAGAATTTACTGAAATTGGCTGTCTGAATTTGTTATGAAAATGTTGGAATTTATATTTTTACAGTGTTAATGATAGGTTTTTATTATTTTGCAGGTCATAATATAATCATGGGTAAAAAGAAAGATATTACAGCATCTGAAGAACAGGAAATAACTAAGCTTTTAAGTGATGGCATGACCTCTTTCAACATCACCGAACAATCAAGAAAACAATTGAAGATATAACAAAGAACAGGAAACCAAGATCTCGAAAGGGGTTCAAGAACTTGTCAACGAGAGATAAACGTGAGCTGAAACGCATTTTCGCTAAAAACCCTCTGCTCAGTGTGTGATAAGGTATTTATAATGGCTGGGATTGTTGGAGTAAAGAGAGACAAAAGGTGTAGAGTCCTTCGCGACACTGGTTCTGTAAAAACATCTCCTCACCAGCCTCCTATATCTCCAACTAATATTGATAAACGTCTAAAGTGGGCAAGAAAGTTCTTAAAAACAGTTTTCAGAAGCGTCATATTCACTGACGAATCGCGCGTCAGATTAGATGGTCCAGATGGATGGGCTAAAAGATGGGTTCCGTGAGGTCAAGATGCTCCTATGATGAGATGGCAACAAGGAGGTGGTGGTGTAATGATATGGGCTGGTATTGTTAATAGAACCACCATTGTATCATTTAAAGTTGACGAAGATGTAGAACACAGCAGTACTAATTATTGTGAATTCTTAGATCAAACTTTCTTTGAATGGTAAAGGCGTCAGCCTCACAGTTTCAAGATAAAGTGTATGTTTATGCCTGACAATGCTCCGTCACATGCTTCTCGCCTTACTCGTGAGTTTCTTGAGCGCAAACGATTTGCTGAAGATAATTTAATGGAGAGGCCACCGTCAATTCCTGACTTGAACCCAGTAAAAAACCTCAGGTCAATCGTCAAACAGAAACTCTATGAAGGAGGCAAACAGTACAAAAGTAAGGCAGAACTGTGTGATGCTATACAAAGTATTACAGCTGCAGTTTCGCCAGATCAAATTGGAAAACTGAGAAATTCGATGGACAACAGATTAGTAACGTTGATTGAAAAGAAAGGTCGTTATATCAACATGTAAATTGTTTCACCTATATATTAAAACATTGTTCTTTGAATTAGTGAAAAGTTCATTATAGGTTCATGTATTTTAATTGTGGTGATAAGCAGAGCAAGTAACAATTCAGTTAATTTCAGTAAACTCTCTATTACTCACGAAAAACGGATCAGATGTATGTCAAATTTTAGCCACAATTAAAAAAGAGAATTTGTACCAACATACTAAAATTTCAGCTTCCTATGTACATGTACATTTAATTTATTTCAAAACAAATACAGATTTGCATAATATCTTCAGACAAGGTATATATATATATATATATATATATATATTGTCCAAAATCACAGAGTAAGAGTATGGCACAAGGTCAGCTAGTGTAATATAATGAGTTGAACTATATCGGTAAACCGAGACTATTTATTCGATGAGAACACAAGAGTCATGTTTGGATCTTATTTCACATCATCAGTGAAGCTTAGATCACTGGTCACTTTCAGGTCTTGTCAAATGAAAGTTTCACTGAAAACATCTCCTTTACTTTCACCAATTTGTTTAAAGATAACTTTCACCCCTGTCTTTTCTTTTCTACTCTAAACACAAGGCCCGAAAGTTTAGTGTGGTGGGGGGAGCCCAGTCGATTAGATCGACCCCAGGACGCAACCAGTGCTTAATTTATCGACCCCGAAAGGATGAAAGGCAAAGACGACCTCGGTGGAATTTGAACTCAAAACATAAAAACAGACGAAATACTGCTAAGAATTTTGCTCGGCGTGCTAACTTTTGTGCCTTGCTTTCACCCCTATCTGTAACGTCGTAATTTTACCAAATCTTCAATTTCCATAACCTTCAAAGCTGATCTCCATCGAAGTATCTATTTTGCTAGCTTTTTTCGGTTTTAAACACTCCTAGAATAAATTTTTATCTACTGATTGCATGGATAAGTTATTCAACTTGTGTTATCACATATGTGAGACACTACTGCCTTTGTATGTTTAGCAAGTAGGAAGCTCCTCTGAGTTATTTTCCCTCGGCCATTAGAGATTTTTTTTTAAGCAGTCGAGAAAAGTGTTTCTGTGTATTAAGGGTTTTTGTAGGAAGAGGTAGCACTCCTTCCTCTTTCCATCGGTCAGTTGAGTAAAGGAGGATGTGGAGAAGTACGAGTGAAGGATTGTGGAGTGTATAGGACTAAAAGGTGTGTGTTTGTGTAGGACAAACAGTGAAGTGTGTGTTTGCGTGTAGGAAAGTCAGCGAAGTGTGCAGGAGTGAAGTATGCGAGAGGACGGAAAACAGTAGAATTATTATGAAGTGTGTACTGGAATGAGAGTGGCTGGGTGTTTGAGGAGAAGGAATGAGAGTGGCTGGGTGTTTGAGGAGAAGGAATGGAAGTTAAAGTGATGTAATGGTGGAATATTTCAAATTGGGAAAGGGCAGAATATTTCAAGTTGTTGTAATAGTAGGAGCACTCCGTCGGTTGCGACGATGAGGGTCCCAGCTGATCCGAATCAACGGAACAGCCTGCTCGTGATATTAACGTGCAAGTGGCTGAGCACTCCACAGACACGTGTACCCTTAACGTAGTTCTCGAGGAGATTCAGCGTGACACAGAGTGTGACACGGCTGGCCCTTTGAAATACAGGTACAAGAGAAACAGGAAGAAAGAGCGAGAGAAAGTTGTGATGAAAGAGTACAGCAGGGTTCACCACCACCCCCTGCCGGAGCCTCGTGGAGCTTTAGGTGTTTTCGCTCAATAAACACTCACAATGCCCGGTCTGGGAATCGAAACCGCGATCCTATGACCGCGAGTCCGCTGCTCTAACCACTGGGCCATTGCGCCTCCACAAGTTGTTGTAATATGGGGGGAAATGCTAAAATTTAAAACGTAACGCGGATGTCTTTGTATGTATGTAAAAGTTATTGCTTTTTTATGAATATTTTTTTTTTCTTTTTGGTATTGTTTAGCCTCTGGTCAGTTCTGGTCCAGTAAACCAAAGAAGGGAAGCTGCCTTGTCGTGACTTTTCTACCCAATTCTCCAATTAGGTAAATAAAGAAAAGCTCTCTTCTTGAAGTTTTCAAGGGAGTAGGATGTGATCTGGGGGTTTATCTTGCTCTTATTTCTTACAGATTCCAAAGACAATACAGGAATTATTAATGGGAGACGTGAGTGAATGGCGATTGGTTTGATTCCCGTGTGAAATGCCTTTCCATCGTCGTTAAAACTTTGCAGGAAGAGCATAAAGACCGTGTCTTCTCACATCTCACTTAGGTCAATAGACCTGCTAGAAACAATAGCCAAACCAATATTTTTATTATTATTTATTTATAATTATGAAAGCGATGAGCTGGCATAATCGTTACCTTGCCGGGGAAAATTTTAATGGTATTTATTCCAACTTTAACTTCTAAGTTCAAATGCTACCGGGGTCGACTTGCTTTGCCTTTCTTCCTTTCGGGGTCGATAAAATAAATACCAGTTGAACACTATCCCACTATTTATCGACACTATCAGGGTCGATAAGTCAAGTACCAGTCATGTACTAGCGTCGATCTAATCGACTGGCTCCTCGAAATTATTGTTCTTGTGCCGAAATTTGAAATCAATTTAATTATATGTACCCTTCGTTTGTATATCGGCAACTGTGTACCTGATGGAAAAAGCAATATTTCTGTTATTAGATATAACTATGAAAGCGGCGAACTGGCATAATCATTAGCACGCCGGACAAAATGCTCAACTACATTTCTTCCGGCTTTACCTACCGAGTTTAACTGCTGTCAAAATCAAATTTCCTCTTTTCCCTATCGAAGTCGATATAACCAATCCATAGGTATTTCTACACTTGTTGGTTTCTTTTCTATGACTCTTTCCTTCAGCTAATTTCTATGTCCCCTTTTCCATCCCATTTCTTCTTCTTACACCATACATCATTCTTCCTATGCATGTTACAATTTCTCATTTTTCCCAGTATTGCTTGCCATTTTTGTACAGTCTTACATATACCTAATCACTGATTCTAAAGTATTTTGGTATGTCCTTACTAGCACGTACATTTTTCTTCACTGGTAACAGTTTCTCGAATACTGACTTCACCTTTCTGGCAAATGTTTATTCTGCTGGAGAACTTTTTTCTGGCGCATTTGGTTTCGGAGTTACCCGGTATACCCTTAAGAATTGTTGGGTTGCCACCTTGTCCGTGGCTTTCTAATTAGCATTCTTTAAAGCTCTCTTAAAAGTGACCACGAACCTTTCGGTCCTTCTATTCGATCTAGGGTGATACGGTGCTATAGTTTCATGTACTAACGCGAACATCTCGCAGAATTTTTTGAACTAACAGGATACAAACTGTGTTCTCTTATCAGAGACAATTATATCCAGTACACCAAATCTTGCGAACAGCTCGTGCAAGAAGTTTATTACTGTATATGAGGTTGGTAGTTGATACCACGCGACCTCAGGTCGTTTTGTGTAGCTGCCCACTACTATTAAGTAATAATATTCATTTACCGGGCCTGCAAACTCGATATGCAATCATGGCCATGGTACTTTCAGTTCCGGCTAAAGTTCACATTGTAGTAGTAATTATTTGGCTGCCAACGTTCATCCTCTGCAGTCTTTTACCAGGTTTTCAACGTTTTCGTCCATTCTTGACCAGTAAACAAAACTTTTCATTCTAGAGATGCCTGAGTGTCCCACATGAAACTCTTTTAGCAGTCTCTTCTGTAATGTCTATGTTATAACCACGCTCTGAGCGTACATTAGTACACCATCACATATAGAGTACACGTTCACATCTTGGCAGTTCTTTGCATCAGACCTGTCTTTATTTCCTTTTGTCGACCACAGTTTTCTTTTTGCCTCATTAACAAATTTTTCATTTCTCGCATTTCTTTTTATTTCTTCCAGAGTTACTGGTAGTTCCCGTACGATATTCCATATCACTTTTCTTTTTTTTTTCTTTGTTTCAGTTCAGGAACCTCGTATGATCGACTGACCGCTTCGTTTACGCTGTTGCATAAAGCGCTTATGGGTGCATCCCATTAATTAAATTTCTCCATACATTCGTTGCCAAATAAATTCTCTTTTACTCGTTTACTTGTTTCATTCGTTTTGACTGTGGCCATGGTAGAGCAGCACCACCTTTAGTCGAGCAAATCGACCCCAGGACTTATTCTTTGTAAGCCTAGTACTTATTCTATCGGTCTTTTTTGCCGAACCGCTAAGTCACAGGGACGTAAACACACTAGCATCGGTTGTCAAGCGATGTTGGGGTGACAAACACAGACACACAAACATACATACATACATACATACATACATATACATACATATATATATATATATATATATATATACATATATACGACGGACTTCTTTCAGTTCGGGCTTCACTCACAAGGTCGGCCCGTGGCTATAGTAGAAGACACTTGCCGAAGGCGCCATGTAGTGGGACTGAACCCGGAACCATGTGGTTCGTAAGCAAGCTACTTGCCACATTTCCACTCCTACACCTATAAATGCATGGATCTTTTTCAAAAAGTAAACATTCACTTTTTTGGTTCGACCTTTGAACATTATATTACAAACGCGTTCGTCCGTTTGAACATAGCTTTCTTCCTGTAGCACCGTACACTATTTTGTTTGGATTAAATAATTTTGGTTTACACATTTGTTCCCGTGTTTCTTGTTCATGGTTGTGATATCACTTCCCGTGTCTACTTGCATTGTGATACTAGTATTTCAGTTTGTTGTAGTCACAACTTTTCCTACTGACAAACTATTTACTTTTCTTGTTTGTTCCAATTTTCTATCATTCTAGTTTTGTAGTGCGATTTTATATGTCCTGCAAACCCACAACGAAAACACTTTACTTTTTTATACGGACTATCTTTTTTCAGATGCATCTCACTACATGCCATATATGGGTCTACATCGCGTTATTTTTTCTGTTTTTCCTGCAACTCTATTTGTCTTCCGACTTTTTTTTTGCACTGGTCTTATGTGAAAACATTCTTTGCATAGAATTTCTTCTGTGTTATGCCTTAATTCTAATATCCTGTCTCACTCTTTCCGATAATTTCTGCAAAGTCAAATCCTGGTGCATTTCCAGTTTTGATTGAATTTTCGTTCAGATTTCTGCATCCCTTCTCTGTCAATCCTTGTGCAAAACTCGAACACTTGAAAGTATCTGGAGTAAGCATTCTTAGCCTAAATCTCTCGCTTTCTTTGTTGACTCTGCCAGTGTAAGTAGTGAAGTCTTCATCTTCGCTCTTTTCTACGTTCAAACATTTTCATCTAGTATTAAACGGTGAGCTCTTTTCACTAAACATTTTGCACAAAATGTCAACTGTGACGGTGAAATTTATGTCGGACGCTTTTGTGGGGGGGGGGACAATATGATGTTACTAGTTTTCTTAAAACTGAACGCGTTTTCCTTTCGGCCGTCCAACCGTGGAATTCTTTTTTAAAAATTTTTTGAGATCTACGAAAGTAAACCTCAAAAGTTACTCCTGCTTCGGAGATATATTTGAATTCGCATATGGAATTTGCTACATGGTCAGGTGAAAATATTTTCTCCCCTTTGGTTATCAACTTCATTTGGTGTAGCATTTGCTGCTGCAATCGTTGTTGTTGTTGTTCTTGTTGTTCCTTGAGTTGTTGGCGCCCTTGTTGTTTTTGCAGTTCAACTATCCCAGCTAACAAGTCTTCAATATTTTAAGATTTTCGCAAGTTCGCACAAGATTTTTGTTTCTTTTTTGTCGAGGTATCTTGTTTTCTACGTGAATTAGTTTAAAACCTTCCGTGTAAATGTTTTCTTTTTCTTTTTTTACTCCACGTAAATTTGTTTTTACTCATCGCGACTATTGTAAAGCGGTCTTTTGCCACTGTTTTATGTATTTTGACGACGGTTGTCGCTCTGACAAATATTGTTATATTCCGAAGTCATAGATAGAATAGTTCTATCTGTCACTGTACGAACCTCAGTCGTACAGTGTTATTATCTTTAAAAAAAACTGGATCGATATAACGTCCACACAGCATCACAGTATAATTACTATATCATCACAGACACGACCATCAACACAGCCTACACGTATTCTCGACCTACCGACCTCCTGTCGACCGGCTACTGGTCTATTTATAACGACTGGCTACTACCACTTTTTACCGTGAGTGGTGTTCTGTTTCACTATACAAAAGAAACAACAAAAAGACAAATAATGGTTTGTAAATGTGTTAAAATGAAATCTGCCCAGTATTTGCATTATACCAACTCAAAATCTAACGCATACTATGTTTCACGTTTTACACGTTGAGAAATGCGGAAGAGAAAATGGCAGAAATATTTGTGAATAATGCAAAAGAGCAAAAAAAAAAGTTAGATCAACATTTCAGTTGAAGATTCTAACATCCGTTTATTTTATTTTGTTTTATTTTTTTTAACCTGCAGCACTTTGTTTCGCAACATCTTCAAGCTCTGAAGTTTGCTGACTGCCTTTCGCTCGTTTGGGGTTTATCATAATTGTTATTGTTGTTATTATTATTATTATTATTATTATTATTATTATTATTATTATTATTATTATTATTATTATTATTTTCTTTTATTATTATGATAAAGGATTCTCTTTCTAACTAATACTAAATATTCTATAGAGAATTTTACGAAAACGTAACTAATTTGCCGTTCCTTTGAACAGAAGAAGTAGAAGAAGAAGAAGAAGAAGAAGAAGAAGAAGACTGATGATGACGATAAGTTGAATTTACAAGAACTAGTTAGTGTCAATGAGTTCACCATTTTTTTTTTTGGTGCGTATTCTTCACTTTTGGGGATGAGTCTGTTTTTATCTATTTATTTATTTATTTATTTTGTTCATTGCGTTGTTTTTTTAAGTAACGGAACCGTATTACAAAGGAACGTCAGATGAAACAGACAAACTACATCTGGGGAATTCATTCATCACATAATGCACTCTTCGACAAAAACAAAGATGGATAAATAAATAAAATAAAAACTGTTACATTGACAGCAAAATTC
>NW_021834124.1:20000-22500 GCF_006345805.1 Octopus sinensis
CTCAAGCCTACTGTCAGCAATTAGAGGGTTTGAACCAAGTTCTGAAGGAAAAAAGACCCGCTTTAGTGAATCGAAAAGGAGGGATGTTTCATCAGGACAATGCGCGACCCCACATTGCAAAGATCACATCACAGAAGATCGAAAAGCTTGGTTGGGAAAAAATTCCTCATCCACCTTATTCTCCCGAACTTACTCCTTCATACTACCATTTGTTTCGTAGTTTACAGAATCATTTGCGGGACATAACTTTCGCAAGCCAGGAGGAGGTCGAAACTTTCAGAGTTCTTCGCTTTGAAACCAAAAGAGTTTTACATTGATGGGATTAAATAGCTTGTAAATAGATGGAAGGAAGTTATAGGTAATCAGGGAAAGTACATTGAGGCTTAAATTTCAATTACATATAACATTTGATCACTTGTTTTCTTTATTCGGAATTCGGACAGAACTTATGGGATGAAGTGATATATGTATGTATAAATATTTACACACACACACATACACACACACACACACACACACACACACACACACACACACACACACACACTCACACACACACACACATATATATATATATATATAGGCGCAGGAGTGGCTGTGTGGTAAGTAGCTTGCTAACCAACCACATGGTTACGGGTTCAGTCCCACTGCGTGGCATCTTGGGCAAGTGTCTCCTGCTATAGCCCCGGGCCGACCAATGCCTTGTGAGTGGATTTGGTAGACGGAAACTGAAAGAAGCCTGTCGTATATATGTATATATATATGTGTGTGTGTGTTTGTGTGTCTGCGTTTGTCTCCCTAGCATTGCTTGACAACCGATGCTGGTGTATTTACGTCCCCGTCACTTAGCTATTCGGCAAAAGAGACCGATAGAATAAGTACTGGGCTTACAAGGAGTGGGTCCCGGGGTCGATTTGCTCGACTGAAGGCGGTGCTCCAGCATGGCCGCAGTCAAATGACTGAAACAAATAAAAGAGAAAAAGAGAATATATATATATATATATATATATATATATATATATATATATATATACTATAACCTCTGGCCCATCAAAGCCTTGTGAGTGGATTTCGTAAGCGGAAACTGAAAGAAGACTGCCGTAATATATGTATGTGTGTGTGTGCTTGTGTGTGTGTGTGTGTGTGTGTGTGTGTGTGTGTCTGAGATTGTACTCTCACCATCGCTTAACAGCCGATGTTGCTGTGTTTACGCCCACGTAACTGAGCCGTTTGGCGATCACACCGATCGAAAAAGTACTAAGCTTGCAAAGAATAAATCCTGCGGTCAATGTATTCGACTAAAGGCGGTGCTCCAGCACCGGTGCAATCACATGACCGAAAGAAGTAAAGCAATAAAAACTATCCCATTTTAATCCCGAGCAACACCAGGTATCACTCATACATACATATATACGCATATATACATACATATATATATATATATATATATATATATATATATATATATATATATATATATATTATATTAAATTAGAGATAATCATAAGCCAATACATAGAAATAAAATTAATTAAAAAATATAAAAATTATAAAAAATATTTACTCCCTAATATCTTATTATTATTAATTTTTACTTCTAATTTAATATAATATATATTTATACTATAAATTAGATTTAATCCTAAATCTAATTTTTCCCTGTAAGTTTGGATTTACTCCCTAATATATATTATTTATTATATATATAATATATAGATATATATAATATATATATATATATATATTATATGGAGATGTACTTGCATAGCGAGTGATTTGATCTGAGATCGTGTGCTGAAATGAAAACAATTGCAGCGTGGAAGATGTTTGTAAGCCAATTAAGAAACACGCAAAGCCGATCGATTCACTTCAACATTTAAGTTTAATTTGTCAAAATGTTTTCGTCGCTTTAAGACCGCGACCTGTTCACTGACAAAATATATATATTATAATATATATATATATATATATTATATATAATATATATATATACATATATATATTATATTATAGTAAATTTCGCTTGACCAAGCCGCGCGGGTACAATCTTGAATAGAGCTGCATCAGGACATCTACCCTGGATGAATGTAAATTGCAATTAAACCAACTGGTTGCTCATATATGCTACATTGAAGGACATTCGGCCGTCAAAGATTAACCAGTTATTTAACAGGGCGGATAGCTGTGGTTTCAGATTTGGAGATAATATCGTATTTCGATAACCAGTCTCCCACGCCACATATGCGACTTGGCGCTTCCGGTATCTATATTTGTATGCATGCATGTATGTATATATGTATGTATGTATGTATGTATGTATGTTATGTCAGTGCACTTTCGAGTGCTACTGGTAACATGTAACCCAGTACAACCTGTTGCATAGTCGGCTCGTCGACGACTAAACCGGCAACCCCACCAAGCTCGCTTGGTGAGGAGGGTGTTTATTGGATACCCTGCAGGATGAAAAACAAAACCCGTCAAAGGGAGGAGGAACTCTTGA
>NW_021834124.1:25000-26549 GCF_006345805.1 Octopus sinensis
TTTTCAATTTCTGGGTTCATAGGATTATGCTCAAGGTGCTTCGTCATTCATACGTCCATCCATTGACATCCTGCTACATTCACCCATCTTTTTTAAAACATTCGCTAGACAAAACTTGCCTCTCTACTCTCACTTTCCTCTTCAAGTGGTACTTGAAGAAGTTGATGAGAGATTGACCAGAGAGGAAAGTGTTGTCTCCAATCCTTTCAGACGCGTCCCCCAATACATTCTTTCGCCATAGCCACAAGGATTATGACGAAAGAATGTATCTGGTGGACGCGTCTGAAAGGATTGGAGACAAACACATAGATAGATAGATAGATAAATAGATAGATAGATAGATAGATAGATAGATAGATAGATAGATAGATAGATAGATGTACCAATGTAAGTGTAAGCAATGGATGAAAAAGAAAATGCTCAGTACTAAAATCGGGTGATATAAATTCTAGGTAAGGTATGTTTTGTTGAGCGATTTTGTAGTGTTTTTATGACGGATGTGCTTTCCGTTTGTCATCGATGTATCCGAAAATAATTTTAGTTCTATATTTAATCAGAGTATTATACAATTTTCATTTAAGACAAAATGTTGACCTCTTTTATATTCCAATGATGAGAGTAAAATAAACCAATCTGATGTTTTCGCAGAAAATATGGTACAGCTGAGAAATTGAAATTCAGATTAAAAGTGCTTTGAATGTCACACTTTTCTTTTGTGGGTTTTTTCATGTTTTCTAAACAGAGGCCATATACAGTATCCCAGCGGCCTTTCTATTTAGCCTCTACTATTAGGCTATATTCATGAAACATTTCTCAATGCTCCTAGCTAACGTCACCATAATTTTTTTTACATAAAAATTGATGATGGAAAGCAATAAATTCACTTTTAAAGAAAAGTGGCCTTTAAACGTTTTCGAACGTAAACCACTTGTTGAGCTAATCCGGAGCTAGAAATCGTCGATACGTTTAGCTTGTGAGATGGTATTCAACGGTCAATGGATCGATGACAGTGGAAATCGGTCGAGAACGTAACCAAGGTATTTAATATTCACAGCTTCAATCTTTTGCAGAATGAGATGGTTTACACCGAATGTTTTGTAAATTCTGCGCGTCCAAATGCAATCTTTTTTATGAGATTTTGGGTTTTATTTTTTAATTCTTTTTACATAATATTAGAAATCTAAACTACAACTTCATATTTTCCTTTTGTCAACACTACTCCAAACTATCTCTTGGCTTGCGCAATTGATGCTCCCTTCCGCTGTTTCCAGACTAAATTTTACACTCAAGAAGACGGGCTGGCGATGGGTTCTCCATTAGGACTCACATTCGCAGCCTTGAACGTGACTAAATTGGAAAACGAATTCATTTTCAAGTATAATCACTCAATCCACACCAAGTGAGACTGATGACATTCATTGCGACAGATAAGAGCGCTCCGACTGATAGATTAAAAAATTTTGACAATAAAACCCTCTTTACGTTTACAATCCATAACATCTCACGCATAAATTCAAGCCATAACACTACACCAATTTTTATATGAATA
>NW_021834125.1:0-12500 GCF_006345805.1 Octopus sinensis
TAGTACACAGGCCACCGCAGACACACACTCATACGTACAAATAGAAAAAAGCACAAGTCCATATATCACAGGCTATAAACACACAGACACACACACACACACACGCATAGATATAACCATATATGCAAAAGTTCCATACACACACACATACACACTTCCACACATGCGCACCAACATTCATGGACAGCTGACATATGCATATGCATACTATACATACATACTTATGAATATATATACATATATATATAATATATATATATATATATATATACATATATAATATTATATATATATATATATAATGTATAGCCATACACACACACCACACGCATCACACACACATACACACCATACACACACATACACACATAAGCACACACACACACATACACATGGACACCTCTTCACACAGACGGCAGACATATAAACGTGTATTCTAGACGACAACGTCGACGTAAAAGAATAGAAAGAGACAAGGCAACGATCGGGGGCCTTTGAAGCTTGAATAACAAGCGAGGGCGGCGGCAATGGCGGCGTCTGAACAACAACAGCCACAACAATCACAACAACAACAAAAGCTATAGCAACAGCAACAACAACAACAGCAACGACAACAATAAAACAAGGATTATTACAACAGCATTTTTATCAATAGCAATGACAATGGAAAATATCAGTCGAAAGAATGGTTAATATTAACAATGGCAGATATAAACTGCTACACATAATATAAACCGTAATAAAACCGTAATGTTACAATAGTTAATAACAATAACAAGTAGTAGTAGTAGTAGTAGTTGTAGTAATAGTAGTAGTGGCGGTGGTGGTTGTGGTGGTGGTTGTGGCGGTGGTGGTTGAAATCGTAATAGTAATAATAATCAGCGACAATGCATCATATTGCTTAGAAAGCTCAATTTGTGTGAGTTCGTCTGAGAAATAAGTTTAGTTTTCACACAAAAGTTTTTCACGCACTTCTCTTTATAATTAGTTGTACGCACACACAAACACACACACACACACACACACACACACACACACACACACACACACACACACACACACACACACACACACACACACACACACACACACACACACACACACACACAGAGGAAGATATACAGTTAATTTTACTTTTAGTGGTTTCAAGGCTTTTTTCTGTTGTTGTTATTGTTGTTAGTGGAGCCGATCATATCTTTTGTTTAAGAGTATACGTTTAAAAGAAGATTCTATCGAAACTTGTTTGTCGAACCGCTACTTTACGTTGTCAGCATAAAAAAACATAACAGTATTACACTATAAGCTGCCAACAAATAAATACGCGTGTACACACACACGCATATATACACACACATATACGCGTGTACACACACAAACGCATGTGTGTGTGTGTGTGTGTGGTGGGGCGTGCGTGTTTGCGAGTGTATTTATTCTAGTTCCTCTAATCTCCAGAGTAAGATATGTTTTTAGCGCGAAATATCGACACTTTACCTTTCCTTAATTGCACTTATATTTGTTGTTTGTACCTTCTCGAGCTCCGCCTGGCTCATAAGGGCCAGTTTCCCGGTTTCATTGGCGTATAGGTTCTCCACCTGGACGGGATTCCGGTCTGTCGCAGGTAAGCTGCCAAATGCAAGAGGAAAGAGTGAATGAAAGTTGTGGCAAAAGAGTCAGTAGAAGTTCGCCATTACCTCCTGCCAGACCTGTAAGGAGCTTATGTGTTTCGCTCATAAAAACACACATCGCCCGGCCTGAGGTTCAAACCTGTGATACCTCGACCGCGAGCCCGCTGCTCTAACCAATTGGCCCTTTGCCTTCACCGCGCTTATATTTACTTTCTTTTTATTTTAATATATTTAATTTAAGTTCAATATATGTAGGTATATGTAGGTATACCTACATATACATACACATACACACATACATATATATATATATATATATATATATATATATATATATATATTATATATATATATAGGTTGTGTATGTATGTATGTATGTATGTGTGTTTGAGTCATCATTTCCGGTGTCATGCAATTCGTTTTAATGTTTTCTAATTAGCTTAAGCTCAGACATGGCTGTCCTCTTAAGAAATTTGCTTCCTAACCACCAAGTTAACGTTCAGTCCCATTGCTTCCATTTTGGGCAATTGTCTTCTACTATAAAGCGTAGCCCCCACCCTCACCTTTCGGTCATGATTGACCATGGAATTACACCTAGGAAGTTCTCTTCCAAGGCTGAAGTCTGGGGTAGGTTGTTTATGGAGGATCAGCAGTCGCTCATGAATACCAGCTTTCCCTCTTCAACCCACCAATGTTATCCAAGGGAAAGGCAAAGGGGCCGATACAGCTTGGCACCTGTGATGTCGCAACTCATTTCTACAGCTGAGTGAACGGAGCAATGTGAAATAAAGTGTCTTGCTCAAGAACACAACACACGGCCCGGTCCTGGAAACGAACTCACTACCCCATGATTGTGAGCCCGACTGTTTAACCACTGAGCCATGCGCCTTCTGCTATAGCCCGTATCCAATCAATGCTTTGTGAATTGAATGCTTTGTAGACGGAAATTGAAAGAGGCCCGTCGTACACACACACACACACACACACACACACATACACACACACACACACACATGCGTGAGTTTGTGTTTTTCTCTAATTTTGTGGCTGTTCTCCTTAGATTGGGGTTGGTTTGTTCATTTATTCTTTTATACTTGAAGGTTTTACTCGAACAAATTGACTCCAGTACTTTGTTCCTAAGACTAATACATATTCTATCAGGGTCTTTTGTCAATCGCTGGGTTACGGGGACGTAAACATACTAACACCGGCTATTAAGTGGTGATGGGGGACAAACACAGGCACATAGACACACACACACAACACACACACACACACACATACATATATATGCGACGGGCTTCGTTCAGTTTCCGTCTACCAAATCCATTCACAAGGCTTTGGTGGGCCCAAAGCTATAGTAGAAGACACTTGCCCAAGGTGCCACGCAGTGGGACTAAACCTGGAACCATGTAGTTGGGAAGCAGTGTGCGTTTCTGTAACCTGGCTTTTCGGCAAAATGAGCCCGATAGAATAATTAACAGACTTTAAGTAAGTAAGTACTGGGGTCGACTTGTTCTACTAAAGCCCTTCGAAGTGGTGCCCCAACCTCTAATGACTGGAATAAGTAACAGATTAGAGATAAAATATGAGAGCCAGGCTTAACTAGATTATAGGTCCAGGCATTTATTTGAACCTAATTCGAATAACTCAGTGATGTATAAGATGGCTTAGTCTTGGTTAAAACCGATTTAATTTGTGCTGCGATCACAGACAGCAAAATGTCTTCCAGTCACTGGTTTAAATCATAGGAATTTATTTACAAATTTCATCTCCGATGAAGATTTGCTTATTAACTAATTAATTTTAGTACACTAATATAGGAAACAAATGTACCGGAATCTGAAATTCCATGGTCTCTAATTCTTGGAAATGGTTAGAATGATTTGAGTATATGTGGTATTTGGTTGCTGTCAGTTTAACTCATCATGAAAAAGGGAAACTTCCTGAATCCTTTCATTCCTATCCAATCAAAGAGTCAGTTGTATGAGGCCTTGTGTTATTTCTTTTTATTCGACCTCTGACCTTTATCATTTGCCTTTTAATTAACCAATTAATTCTGCATAGATTTGGTGACGAAGGTATGAAGGCGCATGAACCTAGTGGTTCGTGTGTTGCGCTCACGATCGCAGGCTAGTGGTTTCAATCCTCGGACCAGGCAGTGCGTTGTGTTCGTGGGAGTACGCCGGGCGAAATGCGTAGCCGTATTTCGTCTGTCTTTATGTTCTGAGTTCAAATTCCGCCGAGGTCGACTTTGCCTTTCATCCTTTCGGGGTCGATAAATTAAGTACCAGTTACGCACTGGGAGCGATATAATCGACTTAATCCGTTTGTCTGTCCTTGTTTGTCCCCTCTGTGTTTAGCCCCTTGTGGGTAGTAAAGAAATAGGTATACTTTATTTCATGTTGCCTCAGTCCACTCGGCTGTAAATAAGTTACCTTGCAACAGACTGGCATCTCATTCAGATGATAATGTTGTGCTCACGATCCCTTATAGGCCCCGGAAACCGGGTAACCAGCCCTATATATCCTCGGGCAGTATTTATTTTGATGTTAAACAAACAATTGTGTGTTTTGAAATAATATTGACCAAAGTTATTCAATTATCCGGTATGAAATGCCTAACTACCTACATACAGGCATACGTCCACCCATCCACGCCCACCTCCACGTACAAGCTCCATTCCTGAGTTACGTATGAGAGTGCTTGTATTTGTGTTTTGGTATTTGCATTTCTCACCATTGTGTATGCACGTGGTGTGTGTGTGTGTGTGTGTGTGTGTGTGTGTGTGTGTGTTTGCGGGCGTGTGTGTGTGAGAGTGTGTACTTGTGTGTGCACGTATGCGTGTGGGTATTTATGCTTTCTCTTCCTCGTCAGAGAAAGAGAAAGAGGGAAAGAGAGAGAGAGAGAGAGAGAGAGAGGTGCGTAGATGGGGGTAATGTATTATTTAGAGAGCACCACACCCCTACCTCGTTACTCATTCCCTCCCAACACAATTAAAGGGCCATACTGTTGTATATAATAATAATAATAATAATAATAATAATAATAATAATATAATAATAATAATAATATTTAATTTAACCTTAAAAAAAAATGAACGAACTATTGACTTTGGTTTAATGGCCTACCAATGTATACTATGAGTTTCTTTGCCCTAGGAGTCGGGAAGACGCTCGGCAAGAAATGAAAGCAAATTTGAAAGAAGAAGAAAAAAAAAATAATAAAATGATAATAATAATAATAATCATAATAATGATAATCCTTTCTACTAAAGGCACTAGACCTCAAATTTTGGGGAAGGGGACTAGTCGATTACATCAACCTCAGTGGTACTTATTTTATCGATCCCGAAGGGATGAAAGGCAAAGTCGACCTCGGCAGAACTTGAACTCAAATCGTAAAGACGGACGAAGTGTCGCTAAGCATTTCGCCCGGCGTGCTAACCTTTCTGCCAGCTCGCCGCCTTAATGATGATAACAACAACAACAACAACAACAATAATAATAATTATTATCATTATTACTATTTCAATTTTTTTGCCACAAGGGCAACATGGGGAGAGGTGGGAATGAGTCGACTACATTTACTGCAATGTTCAACTGGTACTTATTTTATCGACCCTGAAGGATGAGAGGCAAAGTCGACTCCGGCGGGATTTGGACTCACAACGTAGCGAAATACCTATTTCTTTACTACCCACAAGGAGCTAAACACAGAGGGGACAAACAAGGACAGACAAGCGGATTAAGTCGATTACATCGACCCCAGTGCGTAACTGGTGCTTAATTTAATCGACCCCGAAAGGATGAAAGGCAAAGTCGACATAGGCGGAATTTGAACTCAGAACGTAGCTACGGCTGAAATACTGCTAAGCATTTCGCCCGGCGTGCTAACGTTTCTGCCAGTTCGCCATCTTTTAATAATAATAATAATAATAATAATGATCGTTTCAAATTTTGGCACCAGGCCAGTAATTTTGAGGTAGGGGTTAAAGTCGATTATATTGGCTCCAGTGTTCAACTGGTACTTTATTTTATCGAACACCGAAAGGCAAGATCGACTTTGGCGGAATTTGAACTCAGAACATGAAGACGAGCAGAAATGCTTAGTAAAGCATTTTGCCCCGGCGAATGCTAGCAATTCTGTAGCGTAACAACAACGACAACAACAACAGCTATTTCTTTATTAGCCACAAGGGCCAATAAACAAATTTACAATAGAATTCACATAATCGTTAAATAGGGGGTGGGGGCAGAAATAATAATAATAATAATAATAATAATGATGATGGTGGTGGTAATGATAATGATGGTTGCAGTGGTGATTTTCTTTATTTGCTGTTGCTAGGGCGTCAGATGGGGAGGGGGACAAGGGGCTATATTTACATGATTATAGAGGGCAGACGGTGGGGTGGGATGCTCATGGGTGAAAAGAAAGGGTTGGATTGTGTGCCGCGTGAGTAAGGGTAGTGGAGTGGAGTGCGGTGTGACGCAGTGCCCCTTTCACCCCCTTAATAATACAATTAAGGAACGAACAGTCTACACACACACCCTCCACCCACTCTCACCGTTCTTTTATTTCCACCTCCCCTCTCCTCCCCCGCCACCGCCATTCACTACTTAATGTTATTAGGGTTAGTTATATAAACCCAATTACGGACCCCTAAATCCCCTTAACTCCACCACCGCCGCTACCACCTCGAGGTCGTCGTTCGTGTGACTCGACCGCAAATTGTGTAAAAAATAAGGGTTATAGAGTGTTAGTCGTGTTGGGGATTGGGGGTTGGAGGGGAAGAGTGGGAGACAGGAGGAGGAAGGAGAGATGGTGGTGGTGGTGGTGGTGGTGGTGGTGGTTAGACAGAGAGAAAGAGAGAGAGACATGGAGGGGTGATGCTGGGAGAGAGAGAGAGAAAGAGATGGAAAGTGCTTAGAGAGAGTGAAAGAGAGGGGTGATGCTTAGAAAGAGAGATGGAGAGAGAGAGAGAGAGAGAGGGACACAAGGAGAGAGAGAGACAAATAGACTGAGGGAATGTGCTTAGAGAGAGAGTGAGAGAGAGAGTGATGCTTAGAAAGAGAGAGAGAGGCAGAGAGAGAGAGAGAGAGAGGGACACAAGGAGAGAGAGAGACAATAGACTGAGGGAATGTGCTTAGAGAGAGAGTGAAAGAGAGGGGTGATGCTTAGAAAGAGAGAGAGAGAGAGAGAGAGAGAGATAGGCAAACAGACAGAGGGAAGGTGTTTAGAGAGAGAGTGAAAGAGAGAGGTAATGCTTAGAAAGAGAGGCAGGGAGTGAGACATACAGACAGACTGGGAGAGCTGGTGGTTTGTGGTCTTGAAGGGCGCATGCGTGTGTTTGCGTGTGTGTGAGTGTTGAGTGATAATGATGTGTGTGTGTGGTGTGTGTGTGTGTGTGTGAGGGAGAGATAGAGAGAGAGAGAGAGAGCGATAAATCATTGCTGGTAGTGGTGGGCGAAAGTGGAGAGGTGATGATGGTATGCTGTTGGTAAGAGAGATAGAGAAAGAGAGAGAGAGAGAAAGAGGGAGGGAGGAAAAGAGGTGGGTAATGGGAAGAGAAAAGAAATGGATTGTGGTTGGTGGTGGTAACGGTGGCGGCGTGTTGGGTATTGGCGGTGATGCTGGTGGGTGGGGTGGGGCGGTGGTGCATGCTTGCAGTAGTTGTAGGTGATTGTTGTTGTTGTTGGTGGTGGTGGTGGTGGTGGTGATGTGGGTGGTGTGTTTGTTTTGTAAAGAATTACAGTATAAGAACAAGTTCCCGGTTGCTGCTTCGATGCCTCTCTATCCACCCCCACCCCCACCTCTTCACCTCCCACTGCCTGCCGCTAACACCACCACCACCACCACCGTCGCCACCGTCGTCGCCACCACCATCACCGGCCTAATCGAATTATTTCAGCTCCGTCGATTGACAACCAAACGCTGAACCCTTTCACACCCTGCGAGCGCACACCTCCCCCTCCCCTGATCCTTACTCCACCCAAACATACCACATACCCCCCAACCCCTTTCATCCCCACCACTGCCGCTGCTGTCTTCGTCACCACCACCACCGCCGCCATCATCATTTTTCTCTATAACCCAGCTAAAGGCGAACCTGTATATGGCTGGTGGTTGTTCGCCATGCTAGAAATAGCTGCTAAATCGCCATCAAATCGCGTCCTTGCGTCGCAGAAAACAGTGAGTTCGATAACGCTGGGATAGGAAAATAGGAAGGGATGTCGTGGCTGGAACGACTTTAATGAAACACTGATCAATCTGGATTGACCTGGGGTTAAACACTACAACCACCTATCAACATTATCCTGAGCCATGAGAGAAATAGCAGCCAAATCTCCTTCATCATTATCCTGGCCTAGGTTGGAGCCTCTACTAGGTAGAAACAGTAGCAACATCTCCCTCAGTAATATTAACCTGACCGAGGGTGGAGCCCTCTGGGTACGAGAAATAGCAGCCAAATCTCTCAGCAACATTATCCTGTCGAAGAATAGGGCCTGTACGTGCAAGAAATAGCAACCAAATCTCCCTCACAACGTTATCTTGACCGAAGGTGGAACCCTCCAGGTACAAGAAATAGCAGCCAAATCTCTCTCAGCAACATTATCCTGTCGAAGAATAGGGCCTGTACGTGCAAGAAATAGCAACCAAATCTCCCTCACAACGTTATCTTGACCGAAGGTGGAACCCTCCAGGTACAAGAAATAGCAGCCAAATCTCTCAGCAACATTATCCTGTCGAAGAATAGGGCCTGTACGTGCAAGAAATAGCAACCAAATCTCCCTCACAACGTTATCTTGACCGAGGGTGGAACCTCTGGGTACGAGAAATAGCAGCCAAATTTCCCTCAGCAAATACCAGCCACCGTATTAAAAAATAAGGATGGGCGTGGACCCATTAGGTAATACGAATCCAAATGTCTTTGGAAGGAAAAATAGCAGTAAATAGGGATGGGGGCATGGAGGGGGGGTAATTTGGCCCCCAAGGTTCCCCTTACATAAGGGTGGGGGGGCAAAAACTGGGAAAGTCACAGCTGGAATGTCTTTGATCATAAATTCATAAGCTCTTCATAATGGAGGGTTGACCTGGGGTTGAAACTGTAACAACGACAGCATCAACAACAATAACAACAACAACAAAGGCAACACATCCTGTCCCTTTGCAGCTCCTTTGATTCTGTGTAGATGTGGATGTATGTGTATATGTGTGTGTGTGTGTGTGTGTGTGCATTCGTGATGTATGTATGTGTGTGTATCTTGTGTTATATGTGTGTGTGTGTATGCGTGTATATAATCTTGTTATATATAAAAATATATTTATATGGGGTGGAGGTGAGGTGGGACTACTTAGCTAATAACGCCCTTTTTTTAGGGCTGGACAAGGTGTCATCACTATCTTTGACCCCTAAACTGTCTGTCTGTCTTTCCTTCCCTCTCGTTCACTCTGTCTCTTTTACACGCTCTTCCGCAGTTTTCATTCATCAACTACTACTACTACTACTACTACTACTACTACTACTACTACTACCACCACCACCACCACCACCACTACCACTACTACTACTACTACTACTACTACTACTACTACTACTACTACTACTTTCTGCCGGTTTCGTTGTTTATTGCTCGAATTATTTAGTGGTTGAATACGTTAATAAAACGTTAATTAGCAACAATTAGTAAACAGATCAATGGCGTCGATTAAACCCCCTTTGCGACATGGTGATCTCATATCAAGATAAACAGCACATGACCTTGCAGGTGGGGCTCAGTTAGAATTTTCTTCAGGTTGAGTAGCCCATCTCGCTCAAAAGGTCCCTGAATAAGGGTTGTTTAAGGATGTTGAAAGAACCACCCATGTTTCCAGAGGTGAATTATTCAAACACCAAAGAATCCCTCTCTATTATTATTATTATTATTATTATTATTATTATTATTATTATTATTATTATTATTATTGAATGAGAGAGCAGCGCTTGCCATCAAAATGACACTGGGGTACAAATATATGAAGCTCAGTATACCCATCACGACTACTCATCTGATAAGGGTACACCAGGCGCATGCGTCACAACCATATATGCGTGACATGGTGATCTCATGTCAAGATAAACAGCACATGACCTTGCAAGTGGGGCCCAGTTAGAATTTTCTTCTGGTTGAGTAACCCATCTCGCTCAAAAGGTCCCTGAGTAAGGGTTGTTTAAGGATGTTGAACGAAACTCCCATGCTTCCAGAGGTGAATTATCCAAACCCCAAAGAATCCCTCTCAACACATGGCTATGAAGCTCCCACATTACTTCTGCTCAGGATCAGAGATGCACATGTCGTCAGCCACTAAGGGACATGCTCATCTGGTTATGGTCAAACAACTGACAAGCAAATCTGTGGTATTGAGCAGAATTATTATTATTATTATTATTATTATTATTATTATTGTTATTATTATTATTATTATTATTATTATTGAATGAGAGAGCAGCGCTTGCCATCAAAATGACACTGGGGTACAAATATATGAAGCTCAGTATACCCATCACGACTACTCATCTGATAAGGGTACACCAGGCACATGCGTCACAACCATATGTGCATGACATGGTGATCTCATGTCAAGATAAACAGTGCATGACCTTGCAGGTTGGGCCCAGTTTGAATTTTCTTCAAGTCAAGTAGCCCATCCCACTCAAAAGGTCCCAAAAAGTCGGTTTAAGGATGATAAACGAAACATCCAGAGGTGAATTATTAAAACCCCAAAGAATTCCTTTCAACGCATGGCTATGATGCTTCCCAACTACTCCTGCTTGTGATCAGAGATGCACATATCGTCAGCCACTAAGGGACATGCTCAACTGGTTAAGGTCAAACAACTGACAAGCAAATATGTGGTATTGAGCAGAATATTTGCTGCAGTCCATGTTCTATACCAATTATTGTTATCATTGTTATGATCATTATTATTATTTCTCTTTATCAGAGGTTTTGTTGGAGGTCCTGAAGTCTTGCATGAGTAGCGGGTTTGCTACCTGCAACTTATGGTACCATGCTATCCATTCTTTTCAGCTATCTAATGCTTTCCCGATTATTCTGGAGGGAAACCTTTTGTAACAGTTCTACCGGGCACTCTATTTCAATTTTCTTCATTTTCCATAGCCGAGCTATATCGTACATAAAGAGGAGTTGTATTTATCTGTTTTTTCGCCATCCTTCCTGACTATACGTGGGTCAAAGGGGAATGCAACATCAACTATATAGCATATGTGGTGCACTTTGTCCATCACTAATAGGTCTGTTATGCTCTAGCACCTGATATGTTTGGATTGCTAGTCTTCGACTCTGCCACTCTCTGCGATTTGTCCTCATACCACGTCTTGCCTCTCTCTGGCCGCCCCCCTTTTCGCATAGTTTCCAATGTAACACTTTCGCTCTCTTTTACTATTTTACTTGTTTCAGTCATTTGACTGCGGCCATGCTGTAGCACTGCCTTTAATCGAGCAACTCGACCCCGGTACTTATTCTTTTGTAAGCCCAGTACTTATTCTATCGGTCTCTTTTTGCCGATATTTATCATTATTATTATTATCATTATTATTATTATTATTATTATTATTATTATTAATTATTATTATTATTATTATTATTATTATTATTATAGTATCGTACTTATTGTGATAATTTCTTATCGATTGATTCTTTTTTCTGACAAAAGATGGTAACAAATACTGAAGGACAAAAAGAAGCACAAAGAGAGAATGAATACACACGTAGACATACACAATACAACGTATGCGCAGACGTACAATACAACATACACTATACAACTCGCACAAATATAAGAACAACACACATACGGATATATATATATAATACAAGGAACCATACGACACGTATACACACATACACAGAAACATAAAAGAATACTTTTTAAAAAATCGAAACAAAAAAATAAAATGTGAAAGGTTGAAGGCGAAAGTGGATCCCGTTAGAGATCGAACTCGCGTGTCACGGTTTTTGGGAAGGCAACAAAGGGTAGCAGTGGGAGGATGTGTGGCGGGGAAAAAGAGGGTGTCAATTGATCGTCATATTTACTGAACATATCTCTTGTCATATACACACGTAGACAAGTGATACGTAACATACACATATACCCAGTCACATACTAGAAACACGCGTATCTATATATATAAATACGCACACAGACACACATTGATAAATAGATAGATAGAGAGAGAGAAAGAGAGAGAGACAGTGATGCAGATAAACACAATTAGGATACACGCACGTACATACACACACATACATTTATGTTGATGCACACAGTTATACATAGATACATATAACTACATATATTTATAAAGATAAACCCATATATTCAAATACATTTACCTTGAGCCTAAAAAATAGAGAATAACAGACACATACAATACAGTAACAGACACATACATATATATATATACACAATCATACACACAAATATATATCCTTACATCCCTATACGCATATACATGCTGGACGCGCCAACCAGCCAACCGGTAAACAAACAAACAATCTAACGAGCAAATCTATTGTAATCCTTCCCTAAATTTAAGGATGGATGGGTTGGAGAAAGATCCTAGCGGACTCTGGTACCAACCCCTGCCATTCGCGCCACCACCGTCTATCTATAGTGCCGCTGTTCTTGTGTAGTCTATTTACCGTGCAAATATGTAAGCATGTAGCAATCAGACCATGTCCAACGAAAGATCGGAACGAGGGAGGGCAGCACGGTTCCTTTGACTACTGGGGCTTGCGAACTCGACCCACCAAAAGTAACAGTCAAATCTCCTAGCACCCACACGCACACACACACACACACACACACACA
>NW_021834125.1:15000-20000 GCF_006345805.1 Octopus sinensis
TTGCCTTTCATCCTTCCAGGGTCGATACAATAAAGTACCAGTCAATCACAAGAATCGATACGATCGTCTAACCCCTACTCAACAAGTTTCAGACCTCATTCGCATATTAAAGACAATCATTATTAGCTATATTTGTTTTAGTATTATCCACGTTTTTCGTTTCGTTTTAAAAAAATTTTGTTCGTCCGACATGTCACTGAAGATGACCAGATTAGAATCTTTAATGTTTGTGGGTCCTGAGCTGGTTTATTAGGCTAACCTTAGCTTAAAATCCACGCTTACAAAGGGGGGCATGTAATAGATTTATGACCCGGTGGGGTTCTAACTTTTCATGCAACCTTCCTCTCTTTTAGTTTCTCTGATCAATACTGATTCTGACAGAGTTCACCCCATACGCCAGGGGGCGATCTCGAGCAAGATGTTCCCATGCAGACTTGTATGAATTGGTATAAATACAATGATTGCATTGATGAATCCATAACAGCCGTAGTAGAATCCAGATGTATCCACATGCAGATAGTTTTTCATCACTCAGTTTAATCCTACCACGTCACTCTCGAATGCTTAAAAACATTCGCGTGAAGCCTTTTGTTTAAGTTTATTTCAGGCTCCTGCTCTTCTCACAAGTCCCAGAAGCTTTGTAAAGGGACAAGGAACTTTCTCTTTTTCTATGGTCAGGAATCTAAAGAAATGGATGACACGGTCTCCACCAGGAAAACATAATTCATAAAATCATGTTGATGGGAAAAATATCCCATAAAATGAGATGTAACAAAGTCGACGTTTCGTACAGTCGTGCTTCTTCAATTTAGAACATTATAGAAACCTAATTTTAAACTATATATTAGTTCTAACATTAAATATCAAGGTAGAGCATTCTCGATTAAGTCATCTCTAAACGACAACGATTGGATTTAGTGGGAGAAGGATCTGCTCAGACAAATGGAGAAGGTTTCAACTCCACTGGTCTTAAATCATCACCATCATTATCCAAGATCGTTAAAATACTAAAAGTATGGATGAAAAGCAAAGGTAATCGCTACATACATACATACATACATACATACATACATACACACACACACATATACCAATAATAATTGGAGCACTGTGTTTTGTTAGTAAATGCTTAAAGGAGAATCTGGATGGGATTTTCAGAAAGAGAAATCGACTGGATAATTCGTCCATTACAAGTGCAATCTGTGAGTGGAACAGTAAAAATATGCAAGACTTTTCTCAAGTTCTAAATATGAATTTGTCTGTGTTAGCTACATCCCAGAGATGGAGATTTGTATCTTTGTTGGAAACTGACAGTGGATGATTTGTAATAATCAAAAAATAGAAAGACAAACATGCATGCATACATCCATACATTCATGCATACATGCATACATATATATATATATACATATATGCACATATACATACATAATTGTATAGAGAGGTAGGTACATACATACATACATACATACATACATACATACACGCATGTCACACGAGAGCCTTGTATCTTTGTTGGAAACCGACTCCCTCCTCAGGGGATGATTTATAATATTTAAAAAATAGAAGAGACATGCATACATACATACATACACGCATGCCACGGTATCGACCAGTCTGTCTGGTGTTGTTATACATCGCTGGTCACAATGTGCTTCCCATTGCTTTAGTCTCCGAACGATGCCACTCCGTTGGCTAGGCGACCAGGGTAACATTCTCCTTGATCGGGAGGCAATTCCGTCGCAATTTTATCCATTTACAGCTGAGTGGTGGCCGGTGGCTTAGTGGTTAGGGTGCTGGACTGATGATCATAAGATTGTGGTTTCGATTCCTGGACCGGACGACACGTTGCGTTCTCGTGCAAAAACACTTCATTTCACGTTACTCCAGTCCACGCCGTTGGCAAAAGTGAGTAACCCTGCAATGGACTCACCATCATCATCGTCGTCATCATCATCATCATCATCATCATCATCATCATCATCATCATCATCATCATCGTCATCATCATCATCATCATCATCATCACCGTCGTCGCCGTCGTCGTCATCTTTGTCATTGCCCCACGCCCACAAGCAGAGGAGATTATAATAAAATTCATACCACTTTCAAATAATTACAACAACAAATGCATAATTAATAAATGAATAAATAAAAGAAAAGTAAAAAAAGAAAAATAATTTATGCAAATTATATTATTTCCTCGATAATCTCTTCGCTAATTAACCGGTGGCATGGTTAATATTTTAAAGTTTGGCACGAAATGCCAGTCAAGCTTTCAAACACACACTGGCGCGCGCGCATAAACACACGAACATCACTCATACACATACATATATATATATATATATATATATATATATATTATATATATATATATATATATATATATATATATATATATATATATATATCTATATATATACATAATGCATACATACACCACATATATATATATATACATATATCTATCTATCTATCTATCTATCTATCTATCTATCTATATATATATATATATATATATATATATAATATATATATATATATATATATATATGTACACACGTTTATATATTCGTTTTGCAAGATACTTGATGTCAATTCGTGTGTTCAAAAAGATATTGTTGTATTGGGGACGGTCATGTTGCCAGTTAGCCAATGAAAACACACGCACTGTATATTTGGTGTTCACTTGCTTCAGCTCTATTTTTTAATATAATTGTATTTCGGCCAGAGTTTTTTCGTCGCACTTCTGTGACCTCATCAGTGCTCCTTTGCTTTCTCTTTTCTTTTTTGCGTGGCTCCCCTTACTAATGAGCTGCCATATATATATATATATATATATAATATATATATATATTATATATATATATATATATATATATACACGTCACAATTTCGACTCCGGTTTTTGATTATCATTGGTCTGAAGTTGTAGGAAGCATTCTCAAAACCATGCGATCGGATTTAAACATAATAATTGTAAAGAACAAGGGAGACATCTGGTTCTTAAACCAGGACATAGAAATTTGAAACTAAGCGCCATATACCTAAGACGGTCAGGTTGTAGAATCTTGAGGGTGTTGTACAAAAGGTTTAACAGCATTTCTTCCACCTCTTTACATTCTGAGTTCAAACTCCTTATCCCTTTGGTGACCAGTAAGTCGTGGGGACGTTGTAACCGATTTACTCCTCCCTTCAAAATTGTTAGCTTTGAACCCTGCAACGGAGCGTCGTCCCGTTTAGTGAAGAATGTTGGGGTTTTAGCCCCTTATATACAGCATGGAAAACGGCTAGACGGCCTAATGCATCCTAGGAACATAAAGCCGGTTACCCGATTTCCAAGCCAACTTCCTCATCTTTCGGTGCCAATAAGCGAAGTATTTGGATCGTTTATTATTATTATTGAGTGAGAGAGCAGTACATGTATCAAAGTAAAGAATATACGAAGCCCAATATGACTAACCAGACACATGTATCACAACCATATATGCGCTACATGGTGATCTCAAACAATGCATGACCTTGCAGGTGGAGCCCAGTTAAAATTTTCTTCGAGTCGAGTAGCCCATTCCGCTCAAACGGTCTCTGAATAAGTGTTGCTTAAGGTTGATGAACAGAGGTGAATTATTCAAACCCCAAAGAAACCCTTTCAACACATGGCTGTGATGCTCCCCGACTACTCCTGCTCAAAGATGCACATATTGTCAGCCACTAAAGGACTTGCTCAACTGGTTATGGTCAATCAACTGATAAGTAAATTTGTGGTATTGAGCAGAATATTTGCTGCAGCCCATCTTTTTTACCAAGACAAAACATTGTACATGATAACACTTCCAATCGATCAAGATTAGAAGCCATGACAGCCACTGCCTGTTACAGCATCCAGGAATATTATTATTATTATTATTATTATTATTATTATTATTATTACTATTTAAGGTGGCGAGCTGGCAGAATCATTAGCACGCCGAGCATAATACTTAGCGGCATTTCGTCCGTCTTCGCGTTCTGAGTTCAAATTCCGCAGAGGAAGTACCAGTTGAACACTGGGGTCGATGTAATCGATTCATCGCCTCTCCAAAATTGCTGCCCTTCTGGCATAATTTGAAACCATCATCATCGTCATTGTCATCGTCGTCTTCTTCTTCTTCTTCTTCTTCTTCTTCTTCTTCTTCTTCTTCTTCTTCTTCTTCTTCTTCTTCTTCGTCTTCTTCTTTCCTCCTGGAATAAATCAGTTATATTTTTCAGCTCAAATCCACCCCCCACCCCCTGCACATAGACGCTTTATATTCTCACAATCCAACTCGCGGTACTAAACCTCCATCCTACCAAAAATGTAAAACTTTCCTTTAGTATAAAACCTTGTATGAAATTCTTCTCTAGATTATCTTTTTGGTTTACCAATTCCATAATTTCCACGATTTCTTTGTCGCCATCGCCCTCTCGTGATCGCCATTGCTGTCTTTGCCGTTCTTGTTTCCATTTTCTCTTTCTGCAAGCAGACAATAATTCCAGCTTCCAATTTCCAATTTCCAATTTCTAAATATCCATTTGCGTTAAACGAAATTTTCAAAAGCTATTTATTTCAATTAAAAACCTAACCAAAAACAAAACAAAACGAAACGAAAATATCAACAACCATTCCCTTATTTCATAACAACAATAACGTAATAAAAACAAGTAAACATACCAAAGCAACAATATAAAATATACAAATAAATAACAACAAAATTACGATAAAAACTCCCAAACAAAAGAAAACAAACATTAACAAACAAGCAGATCATATAAATATTTTATATAATTAAGTTTTAATAACAATTTTCTGTTGGTAATAAATAAATAAGCTCGACTCCTCTTTGCTAACAGACGGTGTCATAGCAACTTCCGGTTTGCTAACAATTTGTCGGTTTTGCTTTCATTGGCTTTATTTGTTTCAATGTCTGAGTTTTATTGGTTTCTATTTTCAATCTGGTTTAAACATAAATGAAGCAGAA
>NW_021834125.1:22500-26758 GCF_006345805.1 Octopus sinensis
CACGCCGGGCAAAAATACTTAGCGGCATTTTGTCCATCCTTACGTTCTAAGTTCAAATTCCGCCAAAGTCGACTTTGCCTTTCATCATTTCGGGGTCGAAAAGTTAAGTACCATTCTGTCTGAAAATTTCAGGCTTTGTGCCTTTAGTAGAAAAGATTATCATTATCATTATTATTGTTGTTGTTGTTGTTTAAAACGATTTGTATTCAAACCCATGTAGGTTCGTCACCCGTCTTTTGTACAACTTTTTATCCTTTAGTAAATGTTTTCTATAGTTATTTTGCTAAACTAATATCCTCAAATTAACAAGTTGGTTTTTAGGAATTTTAAGGATAATAACAGACTTTCCTGACTAGTTGAGCAGTAATTAATTAGTGCCAAATTTATTATGTAATTATTTTCGATTGGTACCAGAGTACTGGTTGATTAAATTATTATGGTGTTGGCGTCCCAGTAAAAACTAATTTAATTATGTCTCGATATTCACATAAATATATTTATTTCTATTTTTAACATAAGCGCGGCTATGCGGCGAGAAGTTTATTGCCCAACCACATAGTTCCGGGTTCTGTCCCAATGCGTGGTAGTTCGAGCAAGGGTCTTCTACTGTAGCCTTGAGCTGACCAAAAGCCTTGGGGGACTGAACTCACGACCATGTGGTTAGGAAGCAAACTTTTTACCATACAGCCACGCCTATGTTAAAAATAGAAAAAAATATCTTGATGCATATCGATACTGTGTGTGTGTGTGTTCATCACCACTTGGGAGCCGATGTTTGTGTGTTTACGTCCCCGTAACTTAGCAGTTCGGCATAAGAAAAAGAAAAAGTAATAGATGTAGGCTTTAAACAGTACTGAGGTCGATTCATTCGACTGAAAAATCTATAGCTTTGCCTTTATTTACCTATTATTATTATTATTATTATTATTATTATTATTATTATTGAGTGAGAGAGCAGTGAGAGAGCAGTGCATGCCATTAAAGTATACGAAACCCAGTATACCCATCATGACTACCCGTCTGATAAGGGTACACCAGGCACATGCATCACAACCATATGTGCGCGACATGATGATCTCATATCAAGATAAACAGCACATGACCTTGTAGGTGGACCCAGTTAGAATTTTCTTCTGGTCGATTAACCCATCCTGCTCAAAAGGTCCCTGAGTAAGGATTGTTTAAGGATGTTGAACGAAACACCCATGTTTCCAAAGGTGAATTATCCAAACCCCAAAGAATCCCTCTCAACACATGGCTATGATGCTCCTCCACAACTTCTGCTCGTGATCAGAGATGCACATATCATCAGCCACTAAGGGACATGCTCAACTGGTTGAGGTCAAACAACTGACAAGCGAATCTGTGGTATTGAGCAGAATATTTGCTGTAGCCCATCTTTTATACCAAGACAAAACAATGTACATGATAACACTTCCAATCAGTTAAGATGTACATGATAACACTTCCAATCAGTTAAGATTATTATTATTATTATTATTATAATAATAATAATAATAATAATAATTATTATTTTATTATAATACTTTCATATAATATTTATATGTATATACTGTGTTTGTGTGCTTTTGGTGTGTGTGTGTGCATTTGTCCGTCACTAACAATATCTTTAACACATTGTTAAATTCGATATATAAACAAATATAATGGCGAACTGACGACGGAAAGCCCTCATATTTATGTACTTTTTTAACTCAGTGCTTTCTCGTGTTTACACATTAGAAATCATGTTTGTCTGTGTATGTATATATGTAGTATATATATATATACAATTAAGTAAGGGTTGAAATTGATATTAATCAATTAAATCCAGTGACCTAGCATATTTTTTAAAAATCCGAAGATTAAAAATTTTTTTACATACAAAATTTAGAGGACTGACCACTAAAAGTAGACAGCCTTTATGCTAGATATAGGCGTCAAAATCGCCATTTTCCACGAAGAATGTGTTCTCAAGAAAAAATTCAGCAAAAAACCAAAGTGTAAAAATAAGCAAGACAAATGAAAATATACGAAATAAAAAAAAAACGATTACCTATGTACTAATTAGTTTCACTTGTTAATATTTACGTATATGGACACGTAAACATCTGCAAGATCATCAGTATAGTCTGTCGTTTACAAAACACATATGTTTTGTAAACGACAGACGATTCGATCTTCTGTGGGGCGATAGAGACTAATGGTGCAGGTCGAATATATCTGGTATCTTTCATTCAGGTTCCTTGGAGAGATATAAAAAGGCAAGCTCATCTTCGGCTGGATTTGAACCCAGAACAGAGAGATATCGTTAAATACCGCAGCGTATTTCGTCCATGAAGGTGGCGAGTTTGGCAGAATGGCTAGCCTGCCGGACAAAATACCTAGCTGGATTTCCTCCGGCTCTTTGTGTTCAAATACCTTCGATGTCACCTTTACCTTTTGTTCCTTTTAGGGTCAATAACATCTATAACAAGTCAAGTACCGGAGTCCGTTTTATCGGCGAACCTCCTCTCTTTAAGATTTCAGGATGTCTTGTACTGAAATGAAAAATCTTTGCGGAATAGCGTGGCTCTTTGGAATTAGGCACAAAATGCCTTCTCGTGTTTGTTCCACCACTTTATGTTCTGAGTTCAAATTCTGCTGAGGTCCCCTTTGTCATCACCCCTTTCACTGTCAATAAAAGAATGGTGGATCGGCTCAATCAATAAAGCGTCACACAAATTGTCTTAAGGACATTTGGACATTGATTAGTATTGTTTGGGATCGTTAAGGTGGCTGGCTGGGAAAATCATTGAAGTATGTACCAATTGTGTACTGAGGTCGATGTAGTCGATTACCCCGCTTCTCCCAAAATGTCAATCTTGTACTTATAGTAGAAAGGATTATTATTATTATTATTATCATTATTATTATTATTATTATTTATTATTATTATTATTATTATTATTATTATTATTTAGATCTGAAAAGCAGAATCGTTAGCATGCCAGACAAAATCCTTAGCGACATTTCGTCCGTGTTTACGTTCTCAGTTCAGATTCCGCCGAAGTCGACTTTGCCTTTCATCCTTTCGGGGGTCGATAAATGAAATAGCAGTGAAATACTTGGGTGAAACACTAGGGCCTATAGTTGCCAATCGAATAACTCCTTCCCCAAAAATTGCTGGCCTTGTACCAAAATTTGAAATATTATTTCTAGCTGTGTACAAGATCAGAAATCGGTAGGAGGAGGTAGTCAATTGAGTTGATCTTAGTACTTGTCTGGTCCTTGATTTATCGATGTCGGGAACTGAAATACGATATTGACTGCAGTATGATTCGAACTCAGGGCCCAAGCATCCAGAACAAATTTCCTAAGACATATCATTCGACTCCCTAACACTCCCATCAGACTGGTTTGATTCTTTAAGGAATGAAAAGTAAAGATTGGCCGCGGTGGGATTCGAACCCGGAGCAGAGATAACCATAACAAATACAAAGCACTTTGTTTTGTTGTTTTTTTTTTTTTTGTTACTAGCCATAAATACAGGCATAGTTGTGTGATTAAGAAAATCACTTTGCAGTCACGGGATTTCGGGTTCAGTCCCACTGCCTAGCACCTAGAGTATTATCTTCTGCTTTAAGCCCCGGTCGACCAAAGCCCTGTGAGTGGATTTGGTAGAGATGGAAACGGTGTACAAGCCCGTCGTGTGTATGTATGTATGCGTGTTAATATTATATATATATACTATATATATATATATATATATATATATATTATATATATATATATATATATATATGTATATATATATAACGGAAGCTTTATGAAAATAAACAAAAGACGAAGGCAGGTGGAAAACAAACGAACAATTGTATTAGTATGGCGCTCAGGAAATATAAATAAAACAAGTCTTTAACGTTTCGAGCCTACGCTCTTCAACAGAAAGATACACAGAGAGAGAAAAACACAGAAAGAAGGAGAGAAAAAAATGCGTGCATAGCTAACGAATCAACATGGCGATCTGATTTCGGCCAGAGGTCAAAGATCAAACATGAGACGCGAGAGCGAAATAAGGGGAGATAATAGGGTTGAGGGACCAGCTAAAAGTGCGTGGGAGGGGTCTGGATGTGTATGTATAGGGTTGGTGTATGTATTAGTAGTATAAGGGTGGTGTGTGTGTGTGTGTGTATGAGAGAGTATTAGTGCGTGGGTGGTTGGGGGACGTGCGTATGTATGGGGTTGGTGTATGTATTAGTATGTATTAGTATGTATT
>NW_021834126.1:0-7500 GCF_006345805.1 Octopus sinensis
ATGTAATTGTCAGAGATAGAAATATTCTACATATATGGTCTGTATACTCACCATACAGTTGTGAAATTGTACACAAAGAAACATTTTAAAACCATAATCTTTTTATATGTGTTACCCATCAATAAACCAATGTAATGACAGATTCATATGTATGTATGTATATATGGAACTATGTATGCATGTATATATATATATTGCATATATATATGCATACATATATATACATGCATACAAATATATACATACATACATAGATACATATATATATGTATGTATGCATATATATATGTGTGTATGCATATACATGTATATATATATATATATGTATGTACATATATATATTACATATATATATATGTACATATATATATATATTATATATATATATATATATAATATATATATGTACATATATATATATATATGCGTGTGTGTGTGTGTGTATGCATATATGCATGTAATATATATATGTATGTATGCATGTAATATATATATGTATGCATGTTTTTATATATACATGGTAAGTATGCATACATATATATATCTGTAT
This sequence comes from Octopus sinensis, assembly GCF_006345805.1. Taxonomy (NCBI): domain Eukaryota; kingdom Metazoa; phylum Mollusca; class Cephalopoda; order Octopoda; family Octopodidae; genus Octopus; species Octopus sinensis. The sequence goes on from NW_021834126.1 coordinate 551, forward strand.
ATAGTATATATATATATATATATTATTGTATGCCTGCATGTATCATATTGTATGCATATATATATTATATGCATGTGTATATATATAAATAGATATATGTATGTATGTGTACATATATATAAATATATATATATGTATACATATTTATACATATATATACACGCAGATACATGTATAAAGGCGTATACACATATATATACGAAAACACTTAGATGTATAATTATAATCTTAATTACTATAATCATTATGAACCATTAATATATACATTATTATTATTAAAATATATCTGTACTTATGTGTATGTTATAGCATATCTGTGTTCAAAATTCGTAATATACTTATATAAACACCCCCCACCACACACATATATATATATATATATATGTATATACATATATATATATGTATATATATATATACATATATATGTATGTATATACAAACATATATATGTATATATATATACATATATTTACATATATATGCATATATATACTTATATATGTATATATACATATACGGACATATATATCTATACACACACACACACACACACACACATATATATATATTATATATATATATACATACATATATAAGTATATATATACATATATACATGCATATATATGTATATACATACATTTATATATATGAACATAAATAAAAGTGTGTGCGTGTGTACTCATACAAGTGTGTGTGTGTTTGTGTACACTTACACACATTATATACATGTGCATCACCTCTCTCTCTCTCTCTCTCTCTTTCACGCCCTTTCTCGCTCCCTTTTCCTCTGTGTGTGTGTGTCTCTCCCTCTGACACGCTCTCTGTCTCTCCTCTCTCTTCTCTCTTCGGTTTTTCCATCCATTATATATATATATATATATATTAAATAAATGTATATATATATGGCATGTGTATATATGTGCACATATGTGTATATATATATAATATATATATATATATATATATATATATACATATAAATACATACACATATATATACATACACACACACATATATCTATATGTATGTATATATCGAGGTTGTTAGATAGATCGATAGGTAGATATAATAACATGTATCTGCGAATCTATGTATTAAGTTCATGATTCAATGCTTAAAATCATTGACAACCAATATTTGACACACATATATGTATTATATTGATACTATATATCCATAATATAATATATTATATTACATTATATCATATCATAGTATATTACATTATATTATATTATATTTTATCATATTATAGTTCTGCGTCTATTTTCCATATCCTTCTTTATGTAATACCAGAAAATCTGAATACAGATATATGCTAAGTTAGCGCAAATACTAACATATACACGCGTCTAATGATAACATGCCTGGTATATATATATATATATGGCACATCCATTGTATATGACTGCTTAGAATATTCAATTTCTGTATATTGTGTTTATCAGTCATGCGGATAACTCCTATGTATTCGTCAATTTGTCCATCTGTCATTCACTGTGTATGTGTGAGTGTATATTTATATATATTTATACATATATATATGCTGTCCATATGTCACTGTGCTTCTAATATGTCATTCTACCCGTTTTGTTTAACCGTTTGTTATTTCCGCGGTTATTCAATATGTTTAGCTATTTACTTTTCTATCTGTCATTGTACATCTACCTGCCTGTATACATTCTGTCTACCTGCCTGTATACATCTTGATTTATATCTCTGTTTCTTTCTGTATCTTCATTGCTTCGTGTATTTTTTCTGTATTCCTGGATTTGTATGTGAATATAGACTAAGCAGACAGTTACTCTTTACACACACATGTATTATATATATATATATATACATATATATATATATATATATATATATATATATATAATATATATATATTATTATATATATATCTATACATTATATATATATATATATATATATATATATATATATATATAGATAATATATATAATATATATACATACATATATATATACATATATATTATATAATATAAATGCATATATATATGCATACATATATATATATGCATATATATATATATGCATATATATATATATATATGCATATATCTATATATGCATATATATATATATATATGCATATAAATATATGCATATATATATATTCATATATATATATATATAAGGCTATATATATGTATATATGTAAATAGGTGTGGTGTGTATATATATATATATACACGATATACATATATGTGTGTATATATATATATATATATATCATATATATAATATAATATAGAGAGAGAGAGAGAGAGAGAGAGAGGTGAAGGCACATGGTCTAGTGGTTAGAACAGCGGACTAAGCTCCACCCGGCTCCGGCAGAAGGTAATGGCGAACGTCTGCTGACTCTTTCGCCACAAGTTTCTCTCACTCTTTCCTCTTGCATCTTGCAGTTCACCTGCGACGGACCGGCGCCCCGTCCAGGCGGGGAACCTATACGCTAAGGAAACCGGGAAACCGGCCCTTATGAGTCAGGCGTGGATCAAGAAGGTACTCCGTCGGTTAGGACAGCGAAAGTTCCAGTTCATCGGATTAACAGAAGAACCTACTCATGAAATTCACACGCATACCCTTAATATAGTTCTCAGGGAGATTCAGTGTGACACAGAATGTTGACAAGGCTGACCCTTTGAAATGCAGGTTCAACTCATTTTTGCTAGCTGAGTGAACTAGAGCAACTTGAAATAAAGCGTTTTGCTGAAGGGCTGTATGCGCCGCTGTGAATCGAACTCACAACCTCACGAGGCAGAGAATAGAACGGAACATGTCCATAATGTGGAATTGTATCCAGTATTGTGGTGAAGCACTGCATGATAAAGGTTCGCTACCATACAGAGCAGGGATGCAGCAAGGTCGGTTGATATGTAGTGATAGGGTATATTTGAGCCTCTCCTGAGGGTTAAGCGTCCTTGATCAGAGATTTTAATGGTAGCGAATTCAAGTCTCAATCTTTTGGTCACGATCACTCTGCTTGACAGGAGTTCTGGGTTCAACTGATTCTGGCTGACAGTCGTTCGTACTGGACCCTGTCCAGGTTTAAGGATCGCATACTATAAATAAATAATCACACCGCCTCATGGATTCGAACCTATAACTGGAGATGAATATGCATGGTAAAGTCGACAGATAATTCAGTTTGGTGTTCGGGGAACCGCTCGCCCAATGAGCTTTACTCTCTAATTTCCCTTTGCATTTCTTTACTCAGTGGTAATAGGAAGGACATAAAACGTGTGATTCGATCTCTGTCAGTCTTGATTCGTCTCTCTTTGAACCAAAGATCTTCAAGGCTTGAGTTTTCGTTTTTTCTATTCAGGTGTAAAATATTTCAGTTACTCTGATCTAAAAGGTCCTTTCTGCATGTTTAGCCACGATGACAGCAGTAAAGTTGAAAGGGAGATTAGGGTGTCCGTAAATTCAGGATCTCTATAAATCATTGCCTGGTTTGTGTCCTGAAGACGTCGTTTGGGCGCCACTGTGCAAAACGTGTGATTCGATCTCTGTCAGTTCTGATTCGTCAAAGCTTGAGATTTCTTTTCTTCTATTTAAGTGAAAAATATTTAAGTTTCCCTGGTCAAATAGGTCCATTCTGCATTTTTAGCCCCGAAGGGAGTTTCGAGTGTCTAAAGCTAGGATCGCTATAAACCATTGCCTGGCTTGTATCTGAAGGGATCCTCTCAGCGCCACTTTACAAAACGGCGACTGCGACATATCCAGAGTTAGATTATGCAATCACGGTAGGTGTTATTGTTAACATTCTGATTAACTTGTGATATATACTCCATTGCATCTCTATAGATTTAGCTGTTATGTCTAGTATGTCGTGCAACCTCATTGAAGTTCCTTCATTTGCAGTTCAGCATGTAATTCGATCTAGTAGAGTTTTGGAGGTAAAATTTTCTCGGCGGGCTCATTACGCCATTTTGATTTGAAATAGTCACTGTATAATGTGAGACCGGGAATACCGTTCTCCGATAGGACCATCGATTTTTAAGAGAGTTCAATATGTTATGAAGACTTGGCTGCTATATTTAGCACACCGGATGACTTATGCAGAGAGACACTTCTTGGCTTCTAGATGAGAAGTTATACAAAACAGCAGAAGAATCTATAAATTTATGTGTGTACGGTTTTAGATTATGTATGCACAGATGTAAGATATATACACACGCACACACACACACTCACACACACACACACACACACATACACACAAACACTGACTCACACACACACACACAGATATATGCAATGGAGCAGAGAATGGCCTATTGAAGCAATGCCAAAGCATATAAACATGTACAGGTTATGGATACATCAACTGTGAAACTTTATAACCAATGTTCTTTCAACCGGAACAAAATTGATGCAAGAGGGCGTACCACTTGGAACTCACACACACACACGAGCACACACACACACACGAGCAGACACACACACTTGCATCACAAATATTCACACACACACATATATATATATACCTGTATATAATATATACATGTATATATATATATATATATATATATATATATATATATGCATAAGTACTCAAATAGTTCTACATTAACAGTCATACATACGTGTGTATGCGTGTGTAGGTTACGTAGAATATATATAGACACACACGCACAGAGACTTATATACTTTTCCTAGAGAAATTTATGTATATATGTGTGTGTGTGTTATTTATATAGATGTGAGGGCATATTTATGGGAGAGTGAATGTGTGTATGTGTGTCTGTATATATACATAAAAGTCCGTTATTGGTAATACATCGACAGGGCTTCATGATCTTACTGTAAAACTTATAACATGCTTTACTGTTATATGCTACATATAGACGTGTAATGTCCCAGTGGTTAAGGCAGCGGACTCGCGGTCATAGGATCGCAGTTTCGATTCCCAGACCGGGCGTTATAAGTGTTTATTGAGCGAAAACACTTAAAGCTCCACGAGGCCCGGCAGCGGTTGGTGGCGAACCCTGCTGTACTCGTTCGCCACAACTTTCTCTCACTCGTTCATCCTGTTTCTTTTGTACCTGTATTTCGAAGGGGCCAGCCTTGTCACACTCTGTGTCACGCTGAATCTCCCCGAGAACTACGTTAAGGGTACACGTGTCTGTGGAGTGCTCAGCCATTGCACGTTAATTTCACGAGCAGGCTGTTCCTTTGATCGGATCAAGTAGAACGCTCGTCGTCGTAACCGACGGAGTGCCTTAACGAAATATAGGCACATTTAGAAGAGAAGATTAAGAAATTCACATCGCATGTATTTGCCTTCAGGTTCGATCCAGTTGCGTACGAGAATTGCAAAACTAATATATATATATATATATATAATCTTTAATGCAGCTGTGTGATAGAGGCCTGCTTGTCAACAACAGTGTTCCGGGTTCAGTCTCACTGCGTGGGACCTTCGGCAAGTGACTTCTACTGTAGCCTCGGGCCGACAAAGCCTTGTGAGTGGATTTAGTAGACGGAAACTGAAAGAAGCCCGTCGTATATATGTATATATATATATATATATATATATATATATATATATACTATATATATATAATATATATGTATGGTTGTGTATATGTTTGTGTGTCCGGATTTGTCCCCGCCCCCAACATCGCATGACAACCGATGCTGGTAAGTTTACGTCCCCGTAACTTAGCTGTTCGGCAAAAGAGACTGGTAGAATAAGTACTAGACTTACAAAGAATAAGTCTTGGGGTCGATTTGTTCGACTAAAGCCGGTGCTCCAGCATGGCCACAGTCAAATGAATGAAACAAGTAAAAGAGTAAAAGAATAAGGGATACCTTACACTTTCGTCATCAGACATTTCAGTGATTTGATTGGTGCATTGTCTGAAAGAAGCAAAGTACTTCGAAGCAACTCCATGTTATTCATGTCTTTTTAGTTGAACTCCATATTAGGAGCATATTAAAACTTACGTAACCTTGGATTTTTTTGAAGTGTTACACGAATAGGGACTATATTCTCATATCACCTTCAGTATTTTTTCTCAGAAGTGATAGACGACTATTAAAATAAATAAAAATATATGCGTCCTTTTAAAGCCTAGCCAGGCTAATTGGCCCGGTTTCCCGGTTTCAATGGCACAAGTGTTCCCCAGCTGGACGGGACGGGACGCCAGTCCATCGCAGCGTTACTCACTTTTGCCAGCTGAGTGGACTGGAGCAACGTGAAATGAAGTGTTTTGCTCAAGAACACAACGCGTCGCCCGGTCCAGGAATCGAAACCACAATCTTACGATCAAGATGCTAATACCCTAACCACTAAGCCACCGCGTAGACGACTATTAGAAGCTTTAAATTATGACGTTGCTTCTTTTTTGATCTTGATAAATAAGTTCTAGGTAGTATGACTTACAAGTTGAGCGGTTTCTTCAACATTGTACACTTGCCTTTTTGTAGGCTCAGCAAGAATACTTTCTTTAGCTGCTCAGGATCATAAGAAGTAGACACTACATCATCATCAGATTCACCACTTATTTTTATGTTGTGCAAATTCAAACAATTTTTAAAGTTTTCAAGCCAGCCTTTACTCGCCGGAAATGGTTTTCGTAAAAGGTTTCACTTTCATTTTTCTTCAAATTTATACACACACTTTCTTTTTTCCTGTTTTTTTCTTTAATTATTATAATACTTATCTGCAAAATGCCTGAAATCTGATCTTTGATCCATACACCCAAAAGCCATTCCAATTTGGGCGTCACATTAGAGCTATGATAAAAATTTGAAACCGAGCAGTTATTCGAATAACATGTGGAGAACTTGACATAATTTTCTCTCAATTGTCACTTGTTATTCTATCCGTAAACGTTACAAGTTCACGTGTTGACAATGTGGGTTATTGTCGCTCTTGCAGGAAGCCTGCTTTAAAACATCAAGTT
>NW_021834126.1:15000-26744 GCF_006345805.1 Octopus sinensis
GTATTATAACAGCCTATAGCCCAGAACAGGTTTTGCCAACCAGAGAAGCTCTGCCTTCTTCAGTTGAATATACCAGCAAAGTCAGAAATCTAGGATCTTGAATTATCCAGTAAAATCTTTTTTGCTAGTTTATTTTGTCTCTCTGTCTTCTCTACTGGCGCGATATGAACATTTAAGGTGGTTTTAGGGTCAGGGTTTTGACTGCTATTTCAACATGGTGGTATCTCTCAGATACCCTAATTTATATATATATATTATATATATATATATATATATATATATATCAAATACTAAATGGAGCAAGAAAGAAAAACATCCGGACAGTTCGATTATATTAAATGAGACAACAAAATATCCAGTTAGACGACACAAAGAAAACAAGGACGGGTTATTCGAAGCTTTCTTTCCTCAGTCGAGTACCAGATTATCTAAGCAATTTCGGCTGATTATACTCGAGATTGCTCCAATCTGGCCAGCCCCAAGGAAAAACCAAGCTAAGAGCATTAGATTCCTTGGAAGAAAGCAGCTAAAGTATACAAAACAAGGACGGAAATAAAAACGTACAATGTTACAAAAATACAATAAAAATAATGACAGGACATAAACAACAAGTGTCTTTCGAGTAAGGATGAATTGAATTAAGCTGGCGTGTGTGGAAATGAAGCATTACGGCAGAGATACAAGATTCACAGGCACAGGGAGGAATATCGATGTTGTACGGACAACGGCCAGACTAAGAAAAAAAGATCAGGCTTGGCCGAAAGACGGTCACGTGGGAAGAAAAAAGAAGGAGGCAGAGGCAGAGGGACAGAAGAAGGGGCGAGAAAAACTGACAGGGACGCAGTGAATGAAAAGTGGAGGGAAAGTGAGCAAGAAGAGAAGGCAACGCAAGAGTTTGCACATAGTTTCCATTTCTTAAATTCATTCACAGGGCACTAATAGGCCTGAGAAACTTGCTCAAGATGCAAGTGGAAGTGTTTCCGCAAATATGCGGTTGCCAGGAGAACCTCTTAACCACACAACCATCCCTGCAAGCGAAATCGTATAATAGGAAACTATGCGGATGCTCTCCAGATGGTCTTTAGTTGTGATGTAAAGGTTGGTGGAATTTATCAGAATTGCAAGCATCTGTTTCTGTCACTTCACTGCCAGTTCTTTTGGTCCTGCTAAACAATGATTGTTAGGGTCTTGCCGCTCAGTTGTGTCAGTACTAATGTCTCTTTCCTGTCTTTTCTTTTTTACATCTCTTACTTGTTTCAACCATTAGACTTCCACATCTGCAAAATGTTTTCCTTTAGAGACTTTTCATTCGGAGGAACAGGAAAAAAAAGTCGCACGGGAACAAGATGGGGCGGAAAGGGAGGGGGGTAAGCGGGATCAAAAGCTGTCTCACACTCAAGGCCGTCTGCGCCGACGCGTTGTCATGATGAAACCACCGCCCTACACTTTGTCACAGGTCGGGGTGTCTTCGTTTCACTGCACCTCGCAAAAGCTTCAGAACAGCCAAGTAAAATGTCTGGTTTGACCAGGAGGAACAAATTCTGTGCGGACAATTCCTTTCGCATCAATGAAACAAATTTCATCATCTTGATACTGGACTTTACATGGCGCGCTTTTTTCGAGGGCATAGTGATATCGAATGCTTCCATTGACTTGATTGCTGCTTCATTTCCGGGACGTAGCCATAGCACCAGCTTTTGTCACCAGTGATGACCTTCGATAAATGATCTGGATCAACATCTAACTGCTCTTTCAGTCCACGACACGCATTCAATTGTGACTGCCTTTGATCTTCCATGAGCAAGCTAGGCACAAATTTTGTTGCAATTCTTTTCATTCGCAATTCCTCGCCCAAAATTCGTTGGCAAGGGCTCCGGGACACACCAGTCATATCAACAATTTCGCCAGTTGTTCGGTGACGGTCCTCCAAGATCAGTTCGTGAATTTTCCTGATGTTTTCATTCGTTCGGGAGGTCGACGGTCACCCTGAACATAGTTGGTCTTCAAGCGACAAGTGAACCTTCCTAAAGCGTGAGAACAAATCTTAAACTTGTCTTTTGCTCATGGCAACGTCCTTGTAAGCGGTTTGATGCATGACAACAGTTTCGGCTCCGTTTTCGCCGGCAGAAAACAGAATTTCACGGAAGTGCGTTGTTCTTTCGTTTCAGCCATTGCAAAAATCGACGAAGAGAGGAGAATCACTGCAAAACAAAGATGCACCATCTGGCAACAAGACTACACTTAACGACGCCGGTCGGCAGGTTGGTGCCTGAGGGCAGACTGATCCCTGAGGCTTCTAGCGACAGAAACCTGAACTACAACGGGCTTGTATCGCAGAGAACGTTTCCGGTTACTTTCGGGTACTTCCTTGGTAAATTCGTAAAAGCAAATATGTTACCAAATACAATAAATACTACTACTACTACTACTACTACTACTACTACTACTACTACTACTACTATCGCTGAATTACATTAAAAAACAGTAGCGCATGAGTGGCTGTGTGGTAAGTAGCTTGCTCACGAACCACATGGTTCCGGGTTCAGTCCTACTGCGTGGCACCTTGGGCAAGTGTCTTCTACTAGAGTCTCGGCCGACCAATGCCTTGTGAGTGGATTTGGTAGACGGAACCTGAAAGAATCCCGTCGTATACATATATATGTGTGTATGTGTATGGGTGTATGTGTGTGTGTGTGTGTGTGTGTGTGTGTGTGTGTGTCTATGTTTGTGTGTCTGTGTTTGTCCCTCAACATCTCTTGACAACCAAAGCTGGTGTGTTTTGTTTACGGCAAGAGAGACGGATAGAACGAGTACTAGGCTTACAAAGAATAAGTCCTGGGGGCGATTTGCTCGACTAAAGGCGGCGCTGCAGCATGGCCGCAGTCAAATGACTGAAACAAATAAAAGAATAAAAGAATAAACAATAACAATAATATCTATCAACAATAATTATAATCGTTTCTGTGCTATTATAGGCAGAAGGACTGAAATTTAGAGGGCGGAGTGGAGTCGAGACTTCGAAGGGATGAAAAGCCAAGTCGACGGAACGTAACGGCAAACGAAATACGGCCACGCATTTCGCCCGGCGTGCTAACGCTTCTGCCAGCAACAACAAGACAACGATTAATAACACAAATATTTCTAAAGTAGGGACAAAAAGGCGAGATAATTTTAGGGAGGGAAAGGGTTCATTCGATACAATAGTCACTGTTATTTGAATGGTATTGAATTTAATCGACCGCGGGGTGAATAAAAGACAAGGTTATCCTGGGCGGGATTTGAACTCAGAACGTAAAATATGACGGTAAAAGCAACAGCAAAAAGAAGTAATATTCTTTTCTACTCTAGGCACAATGTCCGATATTTTGGGGGACAGGGGGGGGGGAAGTCGATTAGAGCAAGTCCAGTGAGCAACTGGTACTTAATTTATCGACCCTGAAAGGATGAAAGGCAAAGCTGACCTCGACGGAGTTTGAACTCAGAACGTAAAGAAGAAGAAATATTATACAACCGCGACAGCAGTGATAAATGGCAGCAGCAACAGAAGGCGCAATGGCCCAGTGGTTAGGGTAGCAGACTCGTGGTTTCGATTCCTAGACCGGGCGTTGTGTGTGTTTATTGAGCGAAAACACCTAAAGCTCCACGTGAATCCGGCAGGGGTGTGTGGCGACACCTGTTGTACTCTTTCGCCCCAACTTACTCTCACTCTTTCTTCCTGTTTTTTGTCCCCGACTTCCTACGCTACCGCTGAGCCTGGAGGCGCATTCATCCATCCGTCGATGCTCTCGGTGTCGGGGGTTGACCTGCTTTCTCTTCTGCGGGTCTTACGAATAGCAAAGGACAACGTTTCGGACTTCTCCCACTACAGAAGACCGCTTCGCTCAACAAACAAATAAACAAACAAGCAGCAGCAACAATACCAATGGTAATGGTTGTAGTGATAGTAGTAGTATTGGTTGTAAACGATAATAGTAGCTGTACACTATGAAGTACAACAACATGAGTACTGCATGGGGGCTGATGGAAAAGTCACCAACAACAACAACGACTGCAACAGTAATCTTTTCTACTCTAGGCACAAGGCCCGAAATTTTTTGGGAGCGGGGTCAGTCGTCAGTCGTTTAGATCAGCCTCAGTACGCAACTGGTACTTAATTTATCGATCCCGAAAGGATGAAAAGCAAAGTCGACCTCGGTGGAATTTGAACTCAGAACGTAAAGACGGACGAAATGCCGCTAAGCATTCTGCTAGCTGGTCACCTTTACTATTCCATATATCTTTTCTACCCTAGGCACAACGCCCGAAATTTTGGGGGAGAGGGCAAGTCGATTAGATCGACCCCAGTACGCAAGTGATACTTAATTTATCGACCCCGAAAGGATGGAAAGTATGGTCGAACTCGGAGGAATTTGAACTCAGAACGTACGACTGTAACAAAAATAAAATAAGATAGAAGCAGTTGTGGGCGACTACAACGGTAACAACAACAATAATAAAAACAACAACAACAGGGATAACGATCATAAGAACAATAATAACCCTTTATGCACAAGGGGGGTACTAGTCGATTACATTGACCCTAGTATATCACTGGCACTCAATTTATCGACCCTGAAAGGATGAAAGGCGAAGTCGACCTCGGTGGAATTTGAGCTCAGAACGTAGCGGCAGACGAAATACCGCTAAGCATTTCGCCCCGGCGTGCAAACGATTCTTATTTCTTTATTGCCCACAAGGGGCTAAATATAGAGGAGACGAACAAGGATAGACAAAGGGATTTAGTCAATTACATCGACCCCAGTGCGTAACTGGTAATGATTTTGCCAGCTCGCCGCCTTAAGAAACACAATAATAATAATCCGTTCTACTAAAGGCACATGGTCTGAAATTTGTGGGAAGGGGTCTGGTCGATTACATCGACCCCAATGTTTCACTGGTACTTGATTTTTGGACCCCGAAAGGTAAAAAGGCAAAGTCGACTTCGGCGGAATTTGAACTCAGAACGCAGCGACAGACGAAATACCTATTTCTTTACTGCCCACAAGGGGCTAAACATAGTGGACAAACAGGGACAGGCAAAGGGATTAAGTCGATTATATCGACCCCAGTGCCTAACTACTACTTGATTTACCGACGCCGAAAAGATGAAAGGCAAAGTCGACTTCGGCGGAATTTGAACTCAGAACGTAGCGGCAGACGAAATACCGCTAAGTATTTCGCCCCGGCGCGCTAACGATTCTGCCAGCTCGCCGCTAGAACCAACGATGACATCGGAGCCTGCGTCACTGCAACAAATAAACAACAATGACAGCAACAACGACATCAACTATAATAACAAGAAGAAGAACCGTGTCCTCTGGCTGCAACTATAAGAAAAACAAGAAGCAGTGATTAGCAGCGGTTTTCGTTGCTGTTGTTGTTGTTGCTTAACAAACACTAAGTTGAAGCTGACCTGAGCGAGGAAACGAAACCGGCATCGAAGCTGCTCCAGACTGGACAGGTTTGTCGCTCTTGTGAAGAAACCTTTCACTTTGAAACTCTCTGTCTGTCTGTTTCTCTCTCTGTTTATAACGTGCGTGTGTGATTTGAGGGACATTGGTTGTTATTTCTAGCATATTACAGCGACAGGCAAAGGCACACGTACGTGCATTTCTCGCCCTCGTTTGTAATCGACGTAGAGTGGCGGAGGCGGCGGCGGCGGCACCTCTGCTAATCTTACAAAAACTAGTAGTAGTAGTAGTAGTAGTAGTAGTAGTAATGTAGTAGTAGTAGTAATGTAGTAGTAGTAGTAATGTAGTAGTAGTAGTAGTCGTAATAGTAGTATTCGTAGTAGTAGTAGTAGTAATGTAGTAATCAGCAGCTACAGTGTGAAATCGCTCCTCCGCCGCCTCCGCCGCTGTAACTGCTGCTGCTGCTACTGCGCCTGCTACTGCTGCTGATGATTGCTTAGCGCTTGCGCGAATGATGATGGTGCTGGTGGTTGTAGTAATGACGATGATGGGGGTGGTGGTGGTGGTGGTGGTGTTGGTGGTGGTGAGTTCTGATAACACAAAATGGCGGCGGCGACGGCGGTGATGGTGGTGGTGGTGGTGGGAGTAGCACTGTGATGAAGGGAAAGTAGAAGTGACAGCAGCAGTCACAGTGCACGATGTGGTGGTGGTGGTGGTGTTGGCGGTGGTAGTGCTGGTAGAGGAGGAGAAGTAAGAGAAACAGCAGCAGTAGGAGGAGTAGGAGAGTAGGAGTAGGAGTTTTGGTATCTGTGCTGCCGTAGTGGTGGTGGTAGTAGTAGTAGAAGCAGTGACGGCAGCAGTTGCATTGGAAGCAGCAGCAGCAGCAGTCGTAGTAGTAGTATACGAGATAATCACGATGGTTGTGGTGGTGGCGAGGGCGACGGTGTTGGAATTAGTGTGGTAACAACAACAACAACAACAACACGGCTACAACCAACCAACTCACCAGCCAGCCAACCAGCCAACTAAGCGAGCTTTTTAAAACCATTAGCGAAGACAAGAAACTTAAGCGAAGAACGAGAGAGCAGGCACCGGCTGTGTTTATATACTTCGACGGTGCTGCATTTATATGTAAACATACACTCGTAAACACTCGCCTATATATATATACATATATACATAAATATATATACATAAATTTCATATAGGTATTATATATTATACACGTAAATATTATATATATACCTACACATAATTTATATGTTTAAGGAAACACTTTCAGACACACAAACGTAAGCACATCAATCCACCCATCCACCTACCTATCTATCTATCTATCTATCTATCTATCTATCTACATACATATATACAGTCATCAATGAATACAGTTATATAAATACAATATATATATATATATATGCATACATTTCTCATATAAGTACACGTACACACAAACATATACGTAAATACATAAACTTAATATATAATATATATATATAGATATATACATGTCTATAAATGCATATGTGAATGTATATATAGTTATATAATAACTTTTGTATCTCTTTGGAGAAATATATTTTAAAATACAATTATATACAAATAAATATAAAATAAACTAAAAGCAAATTGTTAAAAGACCCTCATGGATGACGACAATTTGTCAAAGATTTACACTAACATTCCACCGGCCGGTAAGTACCCGTTATTTCTATTATTATCATATTTGCTGTTCCTACACCACACCTTCGTTCTGAGTTCAAATCTCGCCGAGTCTAACTTTACCTTATAATCTTTTCGGAGTTAGAGTAAATAGCGAAAGCAAGCACCGACTGTGTTTATATAGTTTGACGGTGATGCGTATATATATACATATATAAAACATACACACGTAAACACTCATGAGTATATATAGGTTTATATAGGTATTATATATTATACACATAAACATTTATATTATACGTAGGCGAGAGTAGAAAATACGTACATTTTAGACATGTTTAATTCATCAACCTCTCTCTCTCGAAATTAATGTCTCTGTGCCAATGTTAAAATTCATTATTGCTGTTTTTATGGTTCCGGCTCTTTACGTTTATGTTCGATTCACTTTGCCTTTTATCATTTTGGAGCGATGTTCTTGTAAAGAGATCACCAGAGTTGCATTGGGATCGAATTAATAGATTTACACCGCTTCCCCCGCGATCTCTGTCCTTGCGCACAGGGGCTGCTACCCGGAGGCGTCGTGGGTCTAGCAAGGCCCCAGTTCTTTGCCTTTCATCCTTTCGGGCTCGATAAATTAAGAACCAGTTGCGTACTGGTTTCGATGTAATCGACTGCCCGCCCCCTCTTCCAAAATTTCGAGTCTTGTGCCTAGAGTAGAAAAGATTATTATTATTGTTGTTTTTGTTAAGGTGGCAAGCGAGCAGAATCGTTTGCACGCCGGCCAAAATGTTTAGCGGCATTTGGTCTGTCCTTACTTTCTGAGTTCAAATTCCGCCGAGGTCGATAAAATAAATAGCAGTTACACACTGAAGTCGATCTAATCGACTTGCCCCTTCCCCAAAATTTCAGGCCTTTTGCCTTTAATAGAAAGAATTATTATTATTGTTGCTAAAACGGTGAGCTGGCGGAATCATTAGAAACCCGGACAAAATGCTTAGCAGCATTTCGTCCGTCATTACTTTCTGAGTTCGAATTCTGCTGAGGTCGACTTTGCCTTTCATCCTTTCAGGATCGATAGAATAAATATCAGATGTAATCGACAAGACCCCTTCCCCTCAAATTTTAGGCCTCGTGCCTATAGGAGAAAGGATTATTATTGTTGTAGGGCAATTAGTGGGGTATCAGTCAAGTAGTTGTTAAAATTTAATCATGGCCACCCTGATCGAATTTGACTCTGTATTATTCTGGTGTGTTGTCGGTTGTCAATAATATCGGCTGCACCTGTCCTCTGCAAAAAACCCCCCAAAAAACAACAAAAAAAAAGGTGGTGTAACCTGGTATCAACGCCACAAAAATTCTCTGTCGCTCTGTGTCTGTATTGTTAACATCGTTTTCTGGCTTAAGTTTTGAGTTCAAACCTTACTGAACGCCCAGTCACCTGTCCTTTCGTTGTTCTAGGAGCGTGGGATAGGTCAATTAAAGTACCAGTCAAGTACAGTCATTGATAAAATAAGCAGCATCCATCCCCATCCCTCTCAAAAGTTCGGGACTTTGTTTCTAAGTTAGAGTACCTCGGCCCTTCACATTTGAGGTCCAATTCATATACATGTCTGTTATGCCCTTAATGCATCCGGGGTTATAAATCGATAAAATATTAGTGAAATACCGGGGTCAATATAACCAAATAAACCATCTCCCCTTAAATCCGACCCCTTATGTTGTTATGTTAGAAATTAATATTTTGTAACAGTACGGCTTTCTACGTTCTAAGTTCAAATCCGTTTGTCAACTTAGCATTCAATTTTCAGCTCCGGAGTTGATGAAAATAAAATAAGAAAAAAACCCTTAAAAACATTGAAAAACTATCAACTATTGCAAACGAGTAAAACAATTCATATCTGCGGTTTCTATTTCTGTTATTATAGATGTTGTTATATATAGTTAAACACGCTAAAATGTGTAATTCCGTCAGTCATAAACAGACGCTTCTTGGAAAAACCAAAACAAGCAGGAAAGCGTTCGTGGTTAACACATGTTCTGTAGATAAAAAACAAAAACAATCTAACGAATATATTTCCATAGATCCTGGTGGCTCTATTTCATTAGTGTTGTTTTGTAGTTCAGTGTTTCATGTTGTTGACGTGTTGTCGTGCACGTGAGCCCTGGTCGACTGAAGGTGTTCCAACCGCGACCATCTTGTCATATATATATATATATATATACAGGAATCCGTCGACTATCGCAGGTGTTACGTTCCCAAACCAATCGCGATAGGTGAAAATCCTCCAAGTAGAAGCAGTATTGTTTGGTTTTTTCATTATTATTGTTATAATTTTTAGTTATCAATTTTATTATAAATGTAAAACAACACCGCGGAGGAATCGACGTAAGCTTTAATTAACCGCGATAAGTGAACCGCGATATTTATATATATATATATATATATATATATAATATATATATATATATATATTATATATATATACAGTTATGAATGTTTTTTTATGACCAGCTATAATAAAAACAGTTTGACATTAATCTGACGGGTGACTCTTTATTTTTGTAGAGGACAAATTTATTCTTCTTAAACAAGAATGCTATTGACTGTGACATCGAAGTTTCGACCAGTTTAGCCATCTTCAGACTGCCAGCTAAGTCACAGACCGACGAAGACTCAGCTGGCAGAAACCTCGAAGTTACTATCAATAATATTCTTGCTTAAGAATTATATATATATATATAGATAATGTAGTATCATGTTTAAATAAACTATGACACACACACAAACACTATATATATATATCATCTAACGTGACCTTCCCATTTTGTAAGCTGACAATACAATGTGACTGATGGAACATCGCTGTTATTTTTAACGTATCTAGTAACCACTTAGGCATACGCTGCTTAGATTGTTTTCATCTTTGCATCTGTTGGTCGACGTTTGTGTATGTGTGAGCGTGTACACAGACACACACACACGCATATATAACTGTTACCTTTTCACTCTCATAGGAGATTTCTAAATAAACGAGAACTCTTTTTATGAGATATTAAATAATTGGAATGTACACACACACACACACGCACGAACACACGTACATAAACACACTAGTATATGCGTGTATGTTTTATATATTTACCAAAACAAAATATAAACAAGCGATGTCTTAAGCGACCACTTTGGTGCTATTTTGTTCGCGTTTCTTTAACTCTCTCTCAGTTCAATTCGTAATGGGTACATTTTTACCGTTCATTAAAGTTGAGGAGAGTTTCGTAAGAGTATACAAGCGTAGCTAGAGTGGAGCGAAGGGGTCTGTCCGACCCGGGTGGCACTTTTATGGGAGTGGGGTCTGCTGTAAGCTATAAGCCTTTATAGGCTGTTTTGAAATCAAATAATAGTGGTTTTAATGTCGGGACAAGGACACTACCCAACGTTAAATTCAACAATCGATATTGTCATTGTGCAATATGTATTTTTGTAGCGGCCCCAGGGTGGAAAAACTGAAGGGCTGCCCCTACCAGAAAAATATTGGTGTCGGGTGTCGAATGTATCTTCCGCTAAAATATGTTACCTTGTGTCCTTACGTTTCATATCTATCTGTCTGCCTGCCTGTCTGTCTGTCTATCTGTCCATCCATCCAACCAACCAACCCTATATATGTACTTTGGCTATAACTATCCATATAACTCTTGTACATAATATAAATCTATCTAAACTGTATGTGCGTGTACGTGTATATACACACGCCCAGCTGTGTGACTATATGTTTTTTTCATATATGTGTGTGTGTGGCTGTGTGGTAAGTAGCTTGCTTACCAACTACATGGTTCCGGGATCAGCCCCACTGCGTGGCACCTTGGGCAAGTGTCTTCTACTATAGCCTTGGGCTGACCAAAGCCTTGTGAGTGGATTTGTTAGGCGGAAACTGAAAGAAGCCCGTCGTATATATGTATGTGTGTGTGTATATGTTTGTGTCTGTGTTTGTCCCCCCCCCCCAACATCGCTTGACAACCGATGCTGGTGTGTTTACGTCCCATAACTTATCGGTTCGGCAAAAGAGACCGATAGAATAAGTACTAGGCTTACAAAGAATAAGTCCTGGGGTCGATTTGCTCGACTAAAGGTGGTGTTCCAGCATGGCCACAGTCAAATGACTGAAACAAGTAAAAGAGTATAATAATGTGTGTGTGTGTGTGTGTATATATATATATATATATATATATATATTATATATATATATATATATGCCCTTCAATACACAGACTATAAAAATGTGTGTGTGTATATATGTATTTATATACGTGGCGTGTGACTATGTAAATATGTATGTGTACAAATATTCCTAGCTTCGTAACTGTATACATGTATAGGCCTAACTACATAAACACACACACGCACACACATTTACGTGTCGTCCTTGTATCTGCCAGTCTGTCTGTCACCGTGTCATGTTTATGTCAATACTGATAGTTCAATATCCAGGAGTCTCTCCTCACACATCAAAATATCAGCAACGTGGTAGAACAAGCCACCATGTTTGTCTGTGTACGTGTGTTGTCATCGTCGCTGTTGTCATCGTTTCACTCAACTTGTTTAACATTATTCAACGAACATAACATTTCAAGCAT
>NW_021834127.1:0-7500 GCF_006345805.1 Octopus sinensis
AAATCTCTGCAAATGCCGCAGTAGCCTGATTGCATGATTCTACATCATCACACACAAGTCCTCTGTACAGACGGTATTCGCAGCAGATGGACCGCCGGACCAGTGCCAGATATCCCTTAGCAATAAAACTAAAAGTACAAATGTTCCAAATAATAACTAGGACTATGCGCAACCCTCATTTACAGAGGATAATAAATAACACCGGTGAAATATTCATTGGCCAACGTTAAATGAACTTTTAAGTATACATTCAATGATAGACAATATAATGAAGATTAAATGCTTCGGTAGTTAATTATTCATGGCCATTGTTAATTAAATAGATTTTCATTAGATTAATATAAATTATCATGCATACATGCACTTCACACCCACCTACATGCTTATGTAGATATTGATATATATATATATATATATATGGTGTGTGTGTGTGTGTGTGTGTGTGTGTGTGTGTGTGTGTGTGTATTTGTATGCATCTGTATGTATGCATATGTACGTATGCATAAAAAGAGAGGCGGGTAGGAAGGAGCGCTAAATCGTCTGATCAGTTCTAATGAAAGTGAAACTGATTCTTAAAGACGACTGGTAGACGCGATGTTTAGGTTTATTAGGTCACCTCCACAATAAACATTTTACCCAGTTGAAAAGATATATATACAACATACATACATATATAGATATATATATATATTATAATATATATATATATATAATATAATATATATATATATATATATATATATGTATGTATATATATATATATATCTCTATATAAACGGCAGTTGTCTCTTGTGTTCTGTGTGTCTGTTTGGTGTACCCTCACCCTGACCACTGCATTCAACCGATTCTGATGAAACTGGACACACACATAGCCCAATGTCATAATTCAAAACTAACGCAGCGAAAATTTTGAAAAGTTCCCCAGTTCTGAAAAAAAGTCGATAAATTCGACATGGGGTCGAGAATCAGAAACACAAACCACAGACGTCTAGGGGACGCAACTCGACCTTTTTAACTCTCAAAAAAAATTTACCATCATTTTTTCCATTGTTTTGCTATTTTTTGGCTATAACTCTCTAAAAATGCTTTATAGTTATTTCCCCCAAACATGAGCAACGCCGGGCGATACTGCTAGTATATATAAATAAATTAAAGAATGGAGTCGAACGACGATTAACAAAATTCCTTTATTCTCGACATATGTTTCGAAGACTGCATATTCTTAATTCCGAAGGAATAAAGGGTGCATTATGCCGCCTTCTCATCAGGAAAGACAAGGAACTTATGTCAGCATCATGACGAATAAAAACTTTTAGATGACTGGACAACCTTATTTATAAAATATATATATATATATATATATATATATATATCTTCATTAAAAAGCAGTAAAATATCACAAAAACTGTTACTCAGAGTTTCACGTTCCCGTTCGTTGGATAGCTTTGTTTAGAATCTAAACAAAACTGTCCGACGAACGGGAACATGAAACTCTGAGAGTAACAGTTCGTGTGATATTTTTACTGCTTTTTAATGAAGCATATTACTCTAACTCTGGTATTCGAGACTATTTTCCCACCTTCTTTCGCATTATATGCTTACTGTTGTATCTTCCCCCCAAATCTCTCTCTTCTCTCTCTCTCTCTCTCTCTACTATATATTATATATATAATATATATATAATAAGTGTGTGTGTGGTGTGTGTGTGTGGTGTGTGTATATATATATATATATATATATATATATGTATAGGTATTGTCCGTGTGGTAAGAAGCTTGCTTCCCAGCCACATGATACCGGGTTCAGTCCCATTGCGTGGCACCTTGGGCAAGCGTCTTCTGCTATAGACTCGGCCCGACCGAAGCCTTATGAGTGGATTTTGTTGACGGAAACTGAAAGAAGCCTGTTGTGTTTCTGTGCGTGTGTCTCTGTGTGTGCGTTTGTGTGTGCATTTTTGTGTATGTGTGTGTTTGTCCTCCTAACGCCATCACTTGGCAACCGATTCTGGTATGTTTACGTTCTCCGTAACTTAGCCGTTCGGCAAATGAGACTGATAGAATAAGTACTAGGCTTGCAAAGAATAAGTCCTGGGGTCGATTTGTCGACTAAAACCCCTTTAAGGCGGTGCTCCAGCATGGCCGCACTCATATGACTGAAACAAGTAAAAGAGTCAAGGAATAAGAGAATATATATATAAATGTGTATGTGTGAGTGTGTATGTATGTATATACACAATGACTTAATATGAGTGGAATGCTCTTTTCATTTTTCTCTCCTTTTTTGAGGATAAGAATGAACAGTCACTCAATTTAAGGAACTGTGTACCTACTTTTGCCCACGTCTGTATATACAAACACACATGCTCATACACGTACACACAGACTATTCGACAAACACTTCTACACACAGATAATTCTACAAACACATACACATAGAAAAGGGAGCAAGAAACGGTTGGAAGTAACAAAAGTGAAACATGAAATCTGTGATGGTGTAAATTCACGAGAGAGGAAAATGAAATGATTTCACTTTCGATCGTAAAATGCGCCATAGAATCCGCCATTACTGTTTACAAAACAAACCTATTTCATGATTGTAGAATATATCATAAAATTTATCAAACAACTCTGTAACATTGATGGTGATGTAGAGTTTTCTGTGTTGTCACTCGTATTGCTAAAAATGAGTTTAACCTTCCTCAAATGACACGATACTCCCAAACGGTACATGCATCAAATAATGTATTTATATGTTTGAATAGGTGAAGGCGTGTGGTCTATGGTTAAGCCGTTGCATTTGTGATCGTAATATCGTGGTTTCGATTCTCGAGGAGGTATGTTGTGTTCTTGACCAAAACATCTCCTTTTACGTTGCTATTTTCCGTTCACCAGTAAAAGGTTTCTACCAGCAATTGAGAAGTAAAGCTTGGGACTAACCTAGTGTCTTCTCTCGTCGATTGAACCTCCACTCTGCCGGACAATAAAAATTTGACTACAACTACTGGCATTCTAATGGTGTTTCCCCTCCATCCATTAACTAACCAATTAAACTAAATCTAATTGTATTTCTCTTTAAAAAAAAACCTCTCTCTCTCTTACACACATACATACACACTCACACATACACACTCACACACTTATATACATATACTCACACACATTCCTTCACACGCACATCCACTCTTTTCTTAGTTCTCTCTGTCTTTGTTTTTTTTCTACGTACTCTCACACTCACTCACTCTCAATCTTCTACCCCTTCTTCTTCTCCCTCCTCTTCCTCTTCTTCTTCTTCTTCCTCTTCTTCTTCTTCTTCCTCTTCTTCCTCTTCCTCTTTTTCTTCTTCCTCTTCTTCTTCTTCTTCTTTCTTCTTTCCTCTCTTCTCCCTCTTCTTCTCCCTCTTCTTCTTTCTTCTTCTTCTTCTTCTTCTTCTTCTTACTCTTACTCCCTTACGACCCTCTCTCTCTCACTCACTCACTCTCACTCACTCTCACTCTTTCTCCTTTCTTCCTTTTTCCTCTCTCTTTCCATCTCTATTTCCTCTTGCTCCCTTTCGACTCTCTCTCTCTTTCTCTCTCTCTCCCTCTCTGAATCTCTCTCTCAACTCTCATCGCTTCATACCTTCTTTCCTTTCCTTCTTTCTCTCTTTTCCCCTCCATTTCTTTCATTTATTCTCAAACTCCACCTTTCAACACCAGACACGATGCTCTTTCTTCAGTAAATGCAGTTATATTTCTTATCTGACATGGAATGGTCGTTCTGCAGAAATCTTAGATTTTAATCGATCTGGATATTTATAGAATTTACAAGCAATTTAGCAAGACACTCTGGAAGTTGGAACTGGTTCTTTCTTTAGCAATGCTCTTTTAATTATAGCAGTTCAAAATATATTGGTTAACATCATTCTAACAACACAGGAGTTCGGCTGGATAGGGACAAACCCTTGACCTCGTTCCTCTATGACGGAATGCCGTTTATGTAGCTTATCCAGTGATCTTACATCACTGAATAGCAAACAGCAACAACATCACTGCAATAGGAAAGAAAAGAAGAAGGAGGGGGATGGGGAAGAGTGAAAGGGAGCGAAGCGAAGAAGAAGAAAGGAGGACGAAGAAGGAGAAGAAGAAGAAGAAGAAGAAGAAGAAGAAGAAGAAGAAGAAGGAGAAGAAGAAGAAGAAGAAGAAGGAGAGAAGAAGAAGGAACGAAGGGGAAGAAAAAAGAAGAAGAAGGGAAGAAGGAAAAGGAAGAAAGAAAAGAAAAAAGAAGAGAAAAAGAAAAAGAAAGAAGAAGAAGAAGAAGAGCGCAGAAAGAAGAGAAGAAGAAGAAGAGAAGAGAAAGAAGAAAAGAAGAAGAAGAAGAAGAAGAAGAAGGTTTGGAATTAGTCCCGTTCTGTGTTGGAATGAAACCCCCTCTCTGGATGGAGAAATATTTATAAGAGATAATTTCCAGTTGGTTAAGAAGAAAATAAATGCTAAAAATTTACAAGGATATAAATGAATAAAGGAAAAGCAATATGTGGAGCATGAATGCTTTCTTAATTAAATTGCAAATGCTGCGAAGCGGACAGGTAGTGCGCATGCCCGGTCGCTTACCTGTTTTGCTAGATTTTGTTTGGGAAAATAGCAGTTGGCTATCACTCTCCAAACAGGAGATACAAAGGCACGCTCAAGACAAGCTTGAAAAAATGTACATTTTAGAGCAGTTGTAGACATCTTGCATAGCAGGTTTAAGAGGAGGAGGGCTGCACGGAAAGCAAGAGTGCCACGGGTCCTGACCCTCCTGTTACGCTTCTCCATTGTAACCATGAATTACCTTTCAATACTGGTCAAATAAACCACCTCAGGACCCATAAAGAATATAGCTGCTAATCTAGTCATCTTTAGCGACATAAAGTTCGAAAATCACGAGTAGAGAAATATACCGAAGCCCCTATGAGGCTTATTCAGAGCGTTTCTCGCACCCATGACTGGCAACGAATACCCAGCACCGAAGAGATCCAATACAGATTGAAACTACGTGAACTGGTAGCCTTGAAGTTAGAGTAGTAGAAGTTATCTCCCGCTTGCAATAAACATCGGGTGCGAGAAGCGCACTGAATAAACCAACTGGAGGAGATATCTTCCTGGGGTTAAATGGCAGTATCGTCGTCTCTTAGTGGGCAACCACAATAAAGTAACCATAAGCAATACATACATACATACATACATGTATATATATATATATATATATATATATATATATATATATATATTATATATATATATATATATAATATATCTATATATATATTATATATATATATATATATATATATAAAATTATGTATACGTATATGTATGTGTGTGGTTGTGTAGTATATATATATATATATATATATATATATATATATATATATATATATACATATATATATTATATATATGCACACACTCACGAGGCCACACTTCAGGAAATGACAATTCAACGATTACATGAGCCACAGATAACGGATATTAAACTTGACATAATTTTAATTTTATCTGACAAAACCACGATAGACTTTTAATAGCTGACAGCAAAACTGAGTTAATTTCAACATTGTTAAGAATCCAACGGAAAATTTTACGCAGATTTAAACAATTGTGGCACAAACTATACATGTCCATCATTTCGTTTGCTATAAGTACAAATGAAAACAAAGCAGACTAATATTAATAACATTGTGTGTGTGTGTGTGTGTGTGTGAAAGGGAGACATAGGCACGTTCTAGAATATAATAATTTACGGTTTGATAAATACTATTAAGGCATTCTAAGAAATTTTTCTCAAACTGGAATATTCGTCAATATGCATTCCAGTATGAAATTTGGCAGAAATAATAGAGCTATTTCTTTACTATCCACAAGGGGCTAAACATAGAGAGGACAAACAAGGGCAGACAAATGGATTAAGTCGATTATATCGACCCTAGTGCGTAACTGGTACTTATTTAATCGACCTCGACAGGATGAAAGGCAAAGTCGACCTCGGCGGAATTTGAACTCAGAACGTAGTGGCAGACGAAATACTGCTAAGCATTTCGCCCGGCGTGCAAACAATTCTGCCAGCTCGCCGCCAGAGCGTCGGACAAAATGTATTGCGGTATGAGTGTTCCGGTTCTTTTCTTTCTGATTTCAAATCTCGCCGAGGTCGAATTTACCTTTCATCTTTTCGGAATCGATAAAACACTTGCAAGTGAGTATGATTTTAGGAACGTGTGCGATGCTTTCACAAAATGCCTCAGGTGCTTGTATAACCGTCAACCGTTATAGTCTCCTGTCAACAATTTTACCCGTGACCCACCGGATCATGATATTACATATATTGTTGAAGAATCTAACAGTGGAGAAAAGAGAAACTAGAAGATAAAATCTTGACGCTCTGGATAAAACATTTATAATTGTGTGCACGGTCATTCCCACCAAGCAATTGTTCTACCATCACTGGAAGCGGAGAAAAGTTAAATAAATCATGAATTTATTTCGTATAGTATTTAATCTACTCTTTTTAGTCTTTATTGTTCAAATACTTGCCTTTGACCACTTTGAGTTATATCCCTTGGCTCATTTTTCGTATCATTTACGCAAATTACAAGCGCTAAACGTGTTCAGTTTCGTATACGTGTAAGTGTTTCGTATATGTGCTGCAGATAAGGTAAGAAAATGCCGTGGTGATAACACTTATTGATGCGGAAACATGTCGATAATTGTCCGCTTGAGTTAATGAGATAATCTTTCCTAAACGGTATATTAATTCTGGAGAATTAACTCCTCGTTTTATATGGAGTTAGTCTGAATCTAGAAAGAAATTTGAATCAGCAGTAACTTTTCTTGTAGAGTATTTCATTTCCTCTTGTTCGTCTTTGTTCTTTCATGCTGCCACTGGCCGACAATCCGAGTCCTTTCTTTTAGCCCGTTATACAATTTATATATAGATATATATATATATATATATATATAATATATATATAATATATATATATATATATATATATGATATATATTAATTGGGTTGTTCGGGAAAGTTCGTGCCGATTTTAAAGGAAAGAAAAGGTCAATAAAAGACATGCCTTTTTAATCAACCAAATTGAACCATTTGTGCACAATGCGTCTCCATCTTTCCTTTAACTTGAAAATATCCTTTCCCCAGAATTGAGGTGGTTTCATGGCTAAGAATTCATCAAGGTATCTTTTTACGTCTTCTAAGGAATTGAAATTTTTACCATTAAGATTATTCTGCAGAGACCTGAATAAGTGTAATCCGAAGGAACAATATCTGGGGTAACACATCGCAGCCGAGCTGCAGCAATTTTTGTCTGGTTCCCAAAACATCAAGTGCCGAAAATGAATTTTTTAACTTCCATTTTAAAGGGTTACAGAATTAACACAAGATATAGGAACATACACCTTCTTACACGAAAAAGATAGCGTAAACTGTTCTCTAAATGGAGGTGTAGTCAATCCTATTTTATGCACTCAACCACGTT
>NW_021834127.1:12500-17500 GCF_006345805.1 Octopus sinensis
AGACATACATACATACGTACGTACGATCGTGTGTGCGTGCGTGCGTACGTACATACGTACATTCGTACGCGCATGCGTACGTCGCACTTACGTCGTACGTACATACATATATACATACATACAAATATACATGCACACATACGTACGTATGTACGCAACACATACATACGTACATACATACACACATATACATGCATGCATACGTACGTGCGTGCGTGCCTGCGTGCCTGCGTACGTACGTACATACATACATATACATGCATACATAATACATGCATACATATACACATACATACATACATAATACATACATACATACATACATACATACATACATACATACGTACGTGCGTGCGTGCTTACCTACATACATACATATAGACATACATACATATACGCTAATATCGAATAGTGAGAATGAGTGTTGAACACTAGAAAGTGAATATTCTTTATTTGGGAGTTAACAAAGTTACCAATGGTTTTATGTAATTAATAAGGAATCCCTTAACAATTATCAAATCTGCAACATGGGAATATTGCTACTCGTCATGTCCGTATGTATATATGTATGTGTGTATGTATATATGTATGCTTTTATGGAACGATGAACCTTGAATAACATAAACTATAAATAATAGCATATAAATAACGAGTAAATAAACCTCTTTCGATAGAAGTGGTCGACAGACGCCTGTAGAAAAAGAACCTAGAGCTCCTGTAGATATGAGAGGCGTTGCTGAGCTTTTGACTTCTATCCACAGCGTTTTTAAGCCAATATTTACACGCTGCTATTTGTAGCTTTATTCGATATAAAATAATAGTGTGTAAGAGGGGGAGGGAAATAGGGAGGGAGAGAGAGAGAGAGGAGAAAGTGATGAAAAGGAGGGAGGGAGAGTGGAGAGAAAGAAGTGAAAGAGAGGGACGGAGAGAGTGACAGATGGTGAAGTAAATGGTGGAAAAAAAGTTGATGGGTAGGATAGAAAGACATAAATATATATAGAGAGAGGGGGAAACAAGGAGAGAAAGAGAGCGTTATGGTGAGTTGTTTGGAGGATGGTTAGTAAAAGAGAGGCAGAGAAGAGAAAGGGGGAGGCAGAGTGGCGGTATGAGAGAATTAAAGAAAAGAAAAAGAGAGACAAATATAGAGTAACTTCTTTCTTTTCTTTCACACTTTGTCCATCTTTCTCTCCTAAAAGAGAACACTCGAGGAGAGAGATACGGAGAAGGTCGTGTAAAGGAGAGTGAAAAGAAGCAGGAAGAAAATCATGTCCGAAAGATTTATTAGAGAAATTAAATGAGAGAGAGGGGAGAAAAGGAGGAGAAAGGAAGAAAGAGAAAAAGAGTGAAGGTCAGAGAGCTGAGAGCTGAAGTGCAGAGTTGATGGTTACTGCCAATGTGAAAGAAAATGGACAACACAGGAACATGTGATATGATAAAGGGCGGCTACTGTGATTGGATTTTTTATTAAAATCATTATCACCAAAACGCAGCCTCGAGATTAATCCGGTGATTAGCATAATCTAATTATTAAGTCACGGGACCAGAGTTTATGAATATTGATTCGTGAGATTTTAAATTTTAGGGAGCATCTATTAGAAGTTATGGTATTTGGATCTTTTCTGAATGATATGGATTGTCTAAGGAAAGGGGAAAATGTGTATTGAGAGGGCATATAAACTGAAGAGGCAGCTCAAACAGAGCGGAGTTGATCTCGAATTCTCAACGCTTATTACTTTTCATTATAATAATTTCTATCTTTAGCTCAAGGAAGAGGGAACGACAACGATGAAATTACAGACTTTCAAGTATATGATTGCTATTTGTTTTATGAAACTTATGAATTACAGGGCTAAAAGGGGAAGTCGACACCAATGCCTTCTTAAGAGCGTAAAATAGTATAAACAAACCAAAAATGGCATTCCGGCTTAATATGAATTGGAAGGACCAAAAGATGAGTAGGAATGAAATTTTCTACAATCCCTACTCAGCATGTCCGCAAACACCAATATTTATTCAGCTTCTAAGTGCAGACCACATTTAGACATATTTAAGATACTTCAAAGTGGAGGCACGTGGCTTGGTGGTTAGGGTGATGAATTCATGATCGTAAGGTTGTGGTTTCGATTCCTGGATCGGGCGATGCGTTGTGTTCTTGATCAAAACACTTCATTTCACGTTGCTCCAGTCCACTCAGCTGGCAAAAATGAGTAATCCTGCGGCGGACCGGCATCCCGTCCAGGTGGGGGAATTTCTACGCCGCCACTGATACCGGGAAACCGGCCCTTATGAGCCTGGCATGAGGCGAGAAGGAACATTTATTTTTTTATTATTTTTAAGATACTTCAAATCCTAGTTTGTTTGATCCTCAAAATCTTTTGAAATTAGTGTTTCGTTTTTAAATAAACTGGTCTCTGTATTTCAGCGGTATTTATTTTATCGACCCCATAAATAATAAATTGATTTGTCACTCATCGCTTGACTTGAACAGCGAATCTTGTCTAAGCATTTTGTCCGATGCATCGTTATCTTACGGCTGATTATAACAAGAAACGACTGAAAGAGTTTGAAAGTAAAAAATTCCGCCAAACGAATTCAAGTTTATTTCTATGAGTTTCTTCTGGTAGATCACGACAGAATAAAGGGACACTCAACCCTGATAGCATTTGAACACGAAACTACAAGGTGCACTTGTTTCTTCGATGTTCTCTCCGTTCCAACAGGTGCTACATTATTGAGAGTGATTAATTTGACTACATTTTTGACTATATTTGACTATATATCATCATCATCTCAGTGCCACGGGAGAAGAAAGAATGGAATATAATCCCTGCTTAGTGTCTTGTAATAATGAGTCGTTGATTAACCCCAAAAAGTGGGATGAAATTGTTCCCAGTGTAGGGAGAGCAAGGTGCAGGCATTTTGAGTTTGGTGAAAAAAGCTCCTTTCTCAATTACCTCGTTACGAGTTCGATCGCTCTAAGCCACAACTTGAGGAGCTGATGTTTACAGGAGTCTTGGATGAGTGTTAATGTGTATGTGTGTGTGTGTGAGAGAGAGAGAGACAGAGACAGACAGACAGACAGAGTGTGTGTTTTTTTGTATATAGATATATATATATATTATATGTATGTATGCATGTAT
The DNA here is from genome assembly GCF_006345805.1 of Octopus sinensis. Taxonomy (NCBI): domain Eukaryota; kingdom Metazoa; phylum Mollusca; class Cephalopoda; order Octopoda; family Octopodidae; genus Octopus; species Octopus sinensis. Next base: position 15,641 of record NW_021834127.1, read on the forward strand.
GTATGTATGTATGTATGTACGTATGTATGTATGTATGTATGTATACGGTTATACAGAGAGAGAAAGAGTGAGTGATACATAGATACAAATGTGTGTATCTTTTGGTGGTTGAAGATATGCATTCCAGCGAGGAAAAACAAATAAACGGGTGCATTGGAACAAAACTGGAATTATTCCCATCCGAGTTGCACAGATCCACCTCAGTCTCTCTCTTTCTCTCCTTCACCATCGATACTATTATCTCCCGTTGCCAAAATGTTCGACGGAAACAAATGAGTGAAACCCTACCAAGATTTGAACTGGAACACAATATCTTCAGCTACACTGCTGCAGTCATCTCTACTGGTCTCATAATAATTTCAGACATTGACTGCGAGCCACAAACGACTGACCGAGAGAGAGTAGACACCTGTATGAAGCAGTCTTGTTGTTGTTGTTGTTGGTAATCTTGTTATTAAACCCACTCCTATCCAGACACAAACAGAAGTAGCTGTCACATTGGACAGTCGTGATAGAAAACACTAACATCGTGTTATAATTGAGAAACTACTTGTCTGACAACTGTCTTTAATTAATATCTTCACGATTTTCTGATCTCTGATTTTTACACGCGGAGATTATCGTTGATAGCTTTACAATCGAAAGAAGCAGATAAAGAAAAAGGACGTAATGATAATAATAATAATAATAATGATATGATAATAATAATAATAATAATAATAATGATGATAATAATAATAATAATATAATATAATAATAATAATAATATAATAATAATAATAATAATATAATATAATAATAATAATATAATAATATAATAATAATAATAATAATAATAATATAATAATGATAATAATAATGATAATAATAATAATAATATAATAATAATATAATAACAATAATAATAATTCTTTCTACTACAAGTCCACAAATTTGGGTAGAGAGAACTTGTCGATTACGTAGACCCCCAATGTTTCACTGGTACTAAATTTATCGACCCCGCAAGGATGAAAGGCAGTGTCGACCTTAGAGGAGTTCGAACGCAGGACGTAACTACGGACGAAATGCCGCTAAGCATTTTCTCCGGTGTACTGACGATTCTGTCAGCTCACCACCTTTCGCCGTCTTAATAATAATAATAATAATAAAATAATAATAATAATAATAATAATAAATTCTTTTAATGACCACAAGGGCTAATATAAGGAGACATTAAAGGACATGACAGGACGATACAAAAATGCAGTACCAGACAGTGGCTCTCATGGCTCCTGATCTTATCTGATTGGATGTGTTATCATGTACATTGTTTTGTCTTGGTATAAAAGATGGGCTACAGCAAATATTCTGCTCAATACCACAAATTTGCTTGTCAGTTGTTTGACCTAAGCAGTTGAGCATATCCCTTGGTAGCTGACGATATGTGCATCTCTGATCACGAGCAGAAGTAGTGGGGGAGATCATAGCCATACTTGAGGGGAATTCTTTGGAGTTTGGATAATTCACATCTGGAAACATGGGTGTCTCGTTCAACATTCTTAAACTTCCGTATTCAGGGACCTTTTGAGCGGGATGGGTTACTCGGCTAGAAGAAAATTCTAACTGGGCCACCACCTGCAAGGTCATGCGCTGTTTATCTTGATACGAGATCACCATGTCGCGCGTATGGTATGTGATGCATGTGCCTGGTGTACCCTTATCAGACAAGTAGTCATGATGGGTACACTGGGCTTCGTATATTTTACCCCAGTATCACTTTGCCTAGCGGTATTTCGTCTGCCGTTACGTTCTGAGTTCAAATTCCGCCGAGGTCGACTTTGCCTTTCATCCTTTCGGGGTCGATAAATTAAGTACTAGTTA
>NW_021834127.1:22500-25000 GCF_006345805.1 Octopus sinensis
ATATATTTCGTTTTGGGATTTGGTTTGCAAGATTCTTTATGCGAGTTCGTGTGTTGAAGCATATTTTGCTGAGTCTAGGGAGAGTGCCTTATTATTTAACACACTCACCGGTAAAGTCTTCCCGTCCCACCGACATTACTGGCTTTCCAGTATCTAATACCTATTCCAAATTCTATATTTAAGAGATGAGGAATTATGTACATTATTTACATTATTTACACTTAACGAAAAATATCTTAGGAATGAGAACCCAGGTTCGAAATTTCCCCCAAGACACTCGATGAAGGCTGGAGGGCATATCAGCCGAAATGTGTGTTAACAACAATCAAGATGAGGAAAGATATCCGTCAAATGTAAATAATGTAAATAATGTACTCTCTTTACTCCCTTTTAATCTTTTACTTGCTTCAGTCATTTGACTGTGGCCATGCTAGAGCACCGCCTTTAGTTGAGCAAATTGACCCCAGGACTTATTCTTTGTAAGCTTAGTACTTATTCTATCGGTCTCTTTTGCCGAACCGCTAAATTCGGGGACGTAAACATACCAGCATCGGTTGTCAAGCGATGTTGGGGGGACAAACACAGACGCACAAACATATACAGACGCATACACATATATATACATATATACGACGGGCTTCTTTTAGTTTCCGTCTACCAAATCCACTCACAAGGCTTTGGTCGGCCCGAGGCTATAATAGAAGACACTTTCCCAAGGTGCGACGCAGTGGGACTGAAACCAGAACCATGTGGTTCGTATTTCCAAATTGTTGCAATTTTTGCTTCGCCTACTTTGCTAAAGACCAACAAATAAGCATTAACGTCACACAGTAAAACTGATTTTGTAAATAGGAATCAATTGTTGATATATGTTTCCATTTAAAGGGAAAGAAAGCGGAATTCGGGGTAAAGCACAGCATCATAGTCGTCAACCCTTTGACAATACTGTCTCGAGTCCCAGGATTCAAAGAATCGATTACTCAGTCTCCATGGCATATAAGTGGAGGTACATGGCCTAGTGGTTAGAGCAGCGGACTCGCGGTCGAGGGATCGCGGGTTCGAATCTCAGACCGGACGATGTGTGTGTTTATGAGCGAAACACCTAAGCTCCATGCGGCTCCGGCAGAAGGTAATGGCGGAACTTCTGCTGACTCTTTCGCCACAACTTTCTCTCACTCTTTCCTCCTGCATCTTGCAGCTCACCTGCGATGGACCGGCGTCCCGTCCAGGTGGGTAACCTATACGCCAAGAAACCGGGAAACCGGCCCTTATGAGCCAGGCATGGCTCGAGAAGGAACAAACAATGGCGTATAATCACAACATTCCCTCTGACATGAGCAAGAGTCCGGCGCAGGTTTGCTTATTTACAATTGAGCGGATTGTAGTAAACTAAAATGAAGTGTTTTGCTAAAAAAAAAACCTCAACGTACCGCCCGGTCCGGGAATCGTAACCACGTACATGCAGTTTTGAGTGCAACACCCTTACCACTAGACCACGCGAATTCACTCAGAAAAAAAAGTACCCAATATATAAACTAGATTGTCAAATATTTACATTTCTTAAATAAACGTCTCTTACAGAACTGTTAATGTTTCCCTTTTCTAAAGAATTCACACTTATTCTTCTCTTCGAGGAGACAGTAATATTCCTTTAAGTACCATTCATCTCATAAAAGCAAATATTGTGTGGAGATATTTATTTTATGGACAAGAAGTGATGAAAAAATTAAAGTCGTTCCTTTAAAATAAATTGAACCGAGAGCGCAAAGGGACATAACTCAATGCTGCAAAAAACATTTCGTTTGGTGCGCAACAATTTTAGTCACGCTTTATAACACTTTTCTTTCCTTTTTTTTACTTTGGTGTTTTTTTATTATTTCTTTTTCTTTTTTATATTCGACTGAGAATTTGTTATTTACTCGCCGAAACGAATCGAAAGACACAAGCTTTGCTAATATGACGCTTTGTTTTTTTCTTTTCTTTTTACTTTTCTTTTACGTCATTCATTGAACGGACTGCGGCCATGATGGAGCACTGTCTTGACGGGTTTTGTCGAGGATTTTCGATTCTCAAATCGAAGGTGCTTTGAGTTTTTGAACAAAACACTTCACTTCACGTTGTTCCAGTCTGCTCGGCTGTAAATGGGTACACCCTGCAATGGACAAGGGCTCCGTTCGTGGAGGAGGGGGCGTTGCCCTACCCCATCTATCCAGCAAGGTGGTAACATTCGAAAGGGCGGCGAGCTGGCAGAAACATTAGCACGCCGGGCGAAATGCTTAGCAGTAATTCGTCTGTTGCTACGTTCTGAGTTCAAATTCCGCCGATGTCGACTTTACCTTTCATCCTTTCGGGGTCGATTAAATAAGTACCAGTTACGCACTGGAGTCGATGTAATCGACTTAATCCGTGAGTCTGTCCTTGTTTGTCCCCTCTGTGTTTTTAGCCCCTTGTGGGTAATAAAGAAATAGGTATCATTCGAAAGTTATAGTAATGCGATTAA
>NW_021834128.1:2500-7500 GCF_006345805.1 Octopus sinensis
TGAACTCAGAATCGGAAAAAGTATGTAGTCCGACATTCTATTATTTTGTTTTATTCTTTTCTTTGTTTGTTATTTGACTGCGGCCATGCTGGAGCACCGCCCTTAGTCGAGCAAATCGACCCCCCCCCCCAGGACTTATTCTTTGTAAGCCTAGTACTTATTCTATTATTTTGCCGAACCGCTAAGTGACGGGGACCTAAATACACCAGCATCAGTTGTCAAGTAATGGTGGGGGGATAAACACAGACACACAAAAATATATATATATATATATATACGACGGGCTTCTTTGTGTTTCCGTCTTCCATGACACTTGCCCAAGTTGCCATGCAGTGAGACTGAAACTGGAAGCATGTGGCTGGTAAGGAACCTAGTTACCACACAGCCACTCCTGCGCCAACATGTTAACGATTCTATCACCTCACTAGAAGTGAAATAGAACCAGTGCGTGTTTTATTGTTGACATAATTACCCTCCCAAGCAAGATACAACATGATCTATTTCAACTTCACGTTAAAAAACTTGAAAAGCATATATATATATATGAGAATTATTAATACAGGTACGACACCTGATGAAGTGGGACCTCTTATAATCTGCACTGCTTTACCGACAGTAACATCAAAAACCCGCGGCCGCTAGACTAGATTAGTTTAGTGATATTTTGCACAGACTAGTACCCTGTACGCCATAGTATAAATAAACTTGTATCGTTTATATTAATATACACGTATTTGTATTTCATTCAATTATTTAAGTAATTGTAATATATATATTTTTTAAATTTTGAGCAGTGATTCTCAGCCATTTATTTATACCAATGGACTCCTTTGATTCGTATTTTACTCCACTGGACCGCCATAGCCATTCAATGCTTTAAATAATTCCTATTAGATTTTTATAATTAAATGTTATAAAGACGGCGAGTTGGCAGAAACGTTAGCACGTGGGGCGAGATGAGTAGCCGAATTTCGTCTGCCGTTACGTTCTGAGTTCAAATTCCGCCGAGGTCGACTTTGCCTTTCATCCTTTCGCGGTCGATTACATAAGTACCAGTTACGCACTGAGGTCGAAATAATCGACTTAATCCGTTTATCTGTCCTTGTTTGCCCCTTCTGTGTTTAGTCCCTCGTGGGTAATAAAGAAATAGGTATTTTAAAGTTTCGTCTGCCGCTACGTTCTGAGTTCAAATTCCGCCGAGGTCGACTTTGCCTTTGATCCTTTCGGGGTCGATTAAATAAGTACCAGTTACGCACTGGGGTCGATATAATCGACTTAATCCGTTTGCCTGTCCTTATTTGTCCTCTCTGTGTTTGGCCCCTTGTGGGTAGTAAAGACATAGGTATTTCGCTTGTCTTTACGTTCTGGATTCAAATTCCGCCGAGGTCGACTTTGCCTTTCATCCATTCGCGGTCGATTAAATAAATAAGTACCATATCAGTTGCGTAGTGGGGTCGATCTAATCGGCCGGGCCCCCTCCCCAAGAGTTTCGGGCCTTGTACCTTAAGTAGGAAAGAATGATTAAATATTATCAGAAATTGAAAATTTTAAAGAATCTGTTAACATACTTTACGTATTTTAGAAGCATAACCAGTTTATTGCTCATAAACCTTAAAAGCAAAATCTTATAATATTAAGGCGGTGCACCGATAAAATCGTAAGGAAGCCGGGCGAAATGCTTAGCAGCATTTCGTCCGACTTCATGTTCTGAGTTCAAATTCCGTCGAGGTCGACTTTACCTTTCATCATTTCGTGGGAGGCGGGTCGAAAAAAATATGTACCAGTTGAGTACTGGGGCCGATGTAAGCGACTTATACCCTTCCTCAAAATTACTGGCTTTGTGTCAAAATATGAAACCAATATTATATATATCATATATATATATAATAGATATATATATATATATATATATATATATATATATATATATATATATATATATATATATATATATATATATATATAATATATATATAATGTATAAATAAATAATATATACATATAGTAATTCCGCAAGCGACAAATGTTTCTTGCAGAGTGGGTATTTGCTTAATATAAAGCTTATATCGGGTAACATAAATGTTTAGGAAGGTTCCCTTCAAGTTTGTTTTATATTGTGTTTTATTTATTTCTTGTTCATCTTTCAGCATTTCGAGTTTATTCATTTGAAATTTCGGTAAACAAATAACAAGACAACATATCTTATCTTACCAGCTATTATATATATATATATATAACACACATATATATATACAGATATATATATCAGAAGAGAACAAAACTGTTCAAGTTGGCTTCTGGGAGAAGAAAAAGAAGGAAAAACTAAAAGGAAAAAAAGAGACCCCCTCCTCTCGCTATATTTGGATTATAAATAACGCTGTAGTTATTTGCGTATATCATGTTACACTATTTGTATATATACTCTGTAATTTACATGAACGCCTCAATGTAGACATGAAATATTCTGTTTCTCTGTCGTAATATATATATACACTCATATATATATGTATATAACATACATATAGATGTGGGTATGTATGCATATTTATTATCTATATTCTATATGTTATATAATACATATATATAATATATAAATATATCTATATATATACATATATATATATGTATATATATATATAATATATATATCTATATATATATATATATATATCTATATATATATATATACGCACATCCATGTACACAAATACTCATATGTTAATGTATATGTACGGTATCCGGTGTAGAAGTTGATATGTAAATAGTTTTATGATCTCTTGGAAGAAATTCAACGGTCTGTAGTTGTGTCCAAAGTTATGAATGACAAAATAAACATATTCTGTAAACATTTTCATTTCATCTTAAACATTATATTCTTTCATTCTTTCATTCGTTCATTCTTTCATTCGTTCATTCTTTCATTCTATCAAACGTTTCGTTTTTCACATAATGTGGTTTGCGCAAATAACTCTTAAAATGTTTCAGGTAAAGAACTTATATCAACAAAACGCTTTACACAAATATGAATTCTTGGAGACTGGAACACTGAGAATGCAGAATAATATGGACACTAGATTATTTCCAGTTGTTACAAGAACGCTAGGAATTTTGGACCAACTTACCATAAGAATCTGAAATAATTGCGTAGGACCTGGAAATTACTTCTATGCTCAAAGTTGAGAAGCTAGTAACCGAACCCTAGAGGTGATGGAAGTCTCCCGTAGTCTGAAGAAGATGCTTCTCCAATTCCTTCCTGAGCAACCTTCACAACTGATTCGTTTATGATGATCAAACGCAGGAGTGGCTGTGTGGTAGATAGCTTGCTTACCAACCACATGGTTCCGGGTTCAGTCCCACTGCGTGGCACCTTGGGCAAGTGTCTTCTACTATCGGGCCGACCAAAGCCTTGCGAATGGATTTGGTAGACGGAAACTTAAAGAAGCCCGCCGTATATATCAGTTCCAGTCGTTACAAGAGCGCAAGGAATTTTGGTAAAAATTTTAAAGAATTGCCTGGGAATTTCTTCCGTTTTCGTCCCCTTCCCCGATTAGAAGTGTACGTTCTATAACGTTGAGGAAATAATTGAGAAGCATATAAAGAGAAAAACCAAGAACCTATCGAACATTTGACAGCATTCCGAAGCCAACAGCACAAATCTGATATACACAGAACATGACTATTCTGCACACACTGTAGGTAAGTACTGATACAATTAGGAAATTCACACAGAATAACAACACTAGTACCAGAAAATATGCTTGTAACAAAAGGAGTGAGAAATGAATACCAAAGACTGCAAGCACGAAGAAAAATATTAAAAGTCCTTATGTGTAGGAGGGCTGTGTGGTAAGTAGCTTGCTTACCAACCACATGGATCTGGGTTCAGTCCCACTGCGTAGCACCTTGGGCAAATGTCTTCAACTATAGCCTCGGCCGACCAAAGCCTTGTGAGTGGATCTGGTAGACGGAAACTGAAAGAAGCCCACAACAGATGGTAGTGTGTTTACGTCCCCGTAAATTAGCGGTTCGGCAAAAGAGACCTATAGAATATGTACTAGGCTTACAAAGAATACGTCCTGGGGTCGATTTTCTCGACTAAAGGCGGTGCTCCAGCATGGCCACAGCCAAATGACTAAAACAAGTAAAAGAGAATCTGGAATCAATAAAATAGAATATGGAAATTATAGTGATTACTCGTGTATAACGCGAGGAATAGTATTTAAAAAATAGCTTCATAGCCACTTGCGGCCGGATTCGATCCTGTTGTGTGATATCTTAGGCAATTGTCGTTTTTTCCACCCTTGAATCGACCCGTATCTTAAAAGTGAAAATAGGTAGATAGTAACTGTTCTGAAGTCTCTCAGGTGGATTGAACCTATCACCCGAACGATGCAGCCTTTTCATAGACTGTGTTATACTGATTGTACCAGAGAATTACGTTAAGGATATACATGTTAGCGGAATACTCAGCCACTTACAGAGCCATTCAAGAATTTGGACCTGGAGATCTCCATTTCCAGCGACTTCGAGGGCCAACTCCCAGTGGTGTCGAGCGTTAACGAAGAGCCCTTGACTACAAGACGACCAAAGTTTTTTTTTTCCAAGGTCTGGGGTCTCCCGCCCCTAAGCCCCAGACCATCACCTAATCACCCTTACCCGTCTTGTTGCTTTACAACAACAACAACAACAACAACACAACAACAACAACAACAACAACAGCCACTTACACATTAACTCGGGAAAGACGGAAACCCACCCAGAAGCATAATACCATAAGGCGAGGGGAAATTTAATATTAAAAACTCCGGATCCAAACTGGCGCGTATCATTATCACAGTATCGACAAGACTATCGGATGTTGTTATACATCGCTGGTCACAGTGCGCTTGCGTCATGCATTTTATCTTTCGAATGATGCCACCGCACTGGTTAGGCGTGCAGTCCAATATTCCTCTCAGTCAGAAGGCTATTCCGTCGCAGATTTATCCATTTACAGCCGA
>NW_021834128.1:12500-20000 GCF_006345805.1 Octopus sinensis
ACCCACACACACACAACACACACACACACATTATATATATATATATATACATCATAAATCTACACACCCACCACTCACACAACATGTATATATATAAATATATACGTGTATGAATGTATATATTTATGCATATATTATTTTTTTATTGCTATGTCATTTCGAAATTTATCTGATGTTGGATGATTTTATTATCAAATTATCACTCAATGGTACGCATTGCCTATTTCCTAACAAAGCAAGTATATACACACACACATACACAAACACAAACACATACACCCATATACATACAATGTATATACTCATAGCTATATGCACATATATAAGCGAATATACGTGTACTATATTAATGTATTTTTATAAAGTATACGTATACAAATATATTATATATGCATTTATATATAAATACTTAAATATTGTATAATGTATGTGTGTTGTGTGTGTGTGTGTGTGGTGTGTGTGTGTGTGTGTGTGTGTGTAAATTAGTAATTAACTGTGTTTGCTCTCGTGTTATTAATATGTTCGCTTATCAAGAGAACGATATAAATGGTTTGGAAGTGTAAATATATTCGTTGCTATCACTTATTATTACTGCCGTTGTTGTTGTTGTTGTTTTTGTTGTTGTTGTTGCCGTCATTGATGGTGGTGGTGTGGTAGTGGTGGTGGTGGTGGTAGTGTTAGTGGTGGCGTTTTTACGCGGAAGTAATAAGAAAAAGAACAGAAAGGATTAAATCAGCGGGAAAAAAAATTCACGGAAGCAGAAAAGCGAAAAGAGGTCTTTGTTAGCTGAGAGTCGCTGGAATTAACTCATCGTCATCATAATCACCATCACAATCATCAACATCATCATCATCATCGTCGTCGTCGTCATCGTCGTCGCCGTCGTCGTCGCCGTCGTCATCATCTTCGCCATCGTCCTCATTACCACCACCATCACCATCACTACCATCTCGATTTTCAACATTATAATCACCATCATCATCATCATCATCATCACCACCACCACCACCACCACCATCATCATCATCATCATCATCACCATCATCATCATCATCATCATCGTCATCATCATCATCACCACCACCACCACCACCACCATCATCATCATCATCATAACCATTTTTATGAATACTATTACCCTTCTTTTACCATTGTTTTTTTGTTTTTGTTGCTGTTATTATTGTTGTTGTTGTTGTTGCTGCTGCTGTTGTTGTTGTTATTGGCAGAATCGTTAGTACGCCGAGCAAATTGCTCAGCAGCATTTCGCCCGCCGCTATATTCTGAGTTCAAATTGCGCCGAGGTCGACTTTTATCCTTATGACACACACACACACACAAACACACAAACATGCATATATTCACACACGCACACACACTCACACATACACATACACACACACAATAAATTTTGTCATAAATCGTCATGCTTCAAAACGACGACTCATACTTGGGTCAATAATTCGACTGAGCCCTTTCATTTAAAGTGTACCTAGATCAGAAGATATAAGCAATTGTTCAATAATTTTGATATTTTCCCTTTTTAAATTTTTTTTTTGTTTACTTGTCTCAGTCACTGGAGCTTGGGGCCACGATGTGGCACCTCCTGGAAGTATTTAGTCGAACAAATCGACCTAGCACTTTTGTTTTATAAATTTTGGTACTTATGCTATCGGTCTGTTTTGCCGAAACCGCTACGTTAAGAGTATGTAAACAAACCGTCACCGGTTGTCACGCGTGGTGGGACATACACAAACACATACACACACACTCACACACACACTCTCTCTCTCTCTCTCTTTCTCTCTCTCTCTCTCTCTCTCTCTCACACACACAGATATATATATCACACCACACTACACTACACCATACAACATTACACATCACATCACAACACATCACACACAGCACACCGCTCACACATCCATCCCCACATCTTTACACCTACACATACATACACATATCACAACACAACACACCACTCACACACCCATCCCCATATCTCCACACCCACACTTACATACATACACACGTCCAGACCACCAGCCCTCTTTCACACGCACATACATACTCTCTTATACACACACGCACCTTTGTGTTGGGGGCACCTTCGTTTTGGAAGTCACTTGACCCTGTTATCTCCCCTACTGTCTCTCTAGCGTCTGACCTCTAACCTCTGCCCGAAGTCAGAACGCCATGATAGATCGTTAGCTCCAACACGCATTTTTTTCTCTTCTTGTTTCTCTCCGTGTTTCTTTTCTGTGTATCTTTCTGTCGAAGAGCGTAGGCTCGAAACGTAAAAGACTTGTTCTATTTCTATTCCTGAGCGCCATACTAATACATTTGTTTATTTGTACTCCACCTGCCTTCGTCTTTTGTTTCTTTTCGTAAACCTTCCCGTTATATATATATATATATATATATACATATATATATATATATATTATATATATATATATATATATATATATATATATATATAATATATATATATATATATACAAAAGACTTTCACACAAATTCTATCAAATTCACCCAAAAGACATTGACGGTCCGGAGCTATAGCAAGAGACACGTGCCCAATACACCACGCGGTAGAACTGAACCCTGGACCATGTAGTTAGGAAACCATTTTCTTACCACTCCGCCACCGCCTTGTGGTTTCAAACTAGATTCTTAATCGCATAACCATGCTTACATCTACAGTTATAAAATTACGATTTATTTTATTGAAATCTTGTCATCAAATTAAATTATTTTCCTAAAGTGCTTTAGAATTTCATTTGGTGCTTTCTGTGTAAATGGAAACATTTAAATGTTTGTATGAGTAAATCATAATTCTTCACCATTTTAGCGAAAGTTCAAATGGAGATTTGACTTTTATTTTAGTAGAAATACTTTCACTTAAATCTAAGAACCTTGTAAAGTTCTGTTAATATTTTACTCGCTACGCACCATTACCGATAGCTTGAGGTGAATGCATAGATTAAGGAGCCATTAAGTTGCAAAGGTCATTGATGAAAGAATGTTCTGTCGGTTTGACTGTCTGGTTAAGAAGATTGCTTTGTAGCCAAGCGGTTGGTTTCGGGTTCAGTCACACTCTGCGGTACAGTGGGCAGGCATCTTCTGATATTGTTTGTTCCTTCTCGAGCCATGCCTGGCTCATAAGGGCCGGTTTCCCGGTTTCCTTGGCGTATAGGTTCCCCACCTGGACGGGACGCCGGTCCGTCGCAGGTTAGCTGCAAGATGCAGGAGGAAAGAGTGAGAGAAAGTTAAGGCGAAAGAGTCAGCAGAAGTTTCGCCATTACCTTCTGCTGGAGCCGCGTGGAGCTTAGGAGTTTCGCTCATAAACACACACATCGCCCGGTCTGAGATTCGAAATAGCGGCCCCACATACTCATTATATGCGTTTTGCTTGTTTGCCGGTTCGCTGCGGAAGCGAGTTGTATTTCAGTTGTTTGAATGGGCGAACAAAAAAGACACATTGAGTATGTGCAGAGGATAACGTATGCTAGACCAGTGCTGTTCTTAATTCGTTATTGGATTTGTCGTGGGGGCAGTTCGTGTGTGCGTGTGTGTGTGGGTGTATGTGTATGTGTGTATGTAGGTGGTACGTCTGTGTGTATGTTTGTGTGTGTGTCTGTGTGCGTGCGTGCGTGCGTGCGTGTGTGTGTGTGTGTGTGTGTGTGTGTGTGTGTGTACACTTCGTTAGATATTCTTGCGATGCGGAATATACTAATAGTCATCGATAAACATCGTTGTCTTGGTTCCTAAGGGTTACTGATTTCTGGCTTGGATTAAGCACCTGTAAATCTGCTATGTTACGAGATTACACCTAAATCTTAATCGTTTAACAGACAGTAATCACATATAATTTCATAATTATAATTTCGTTTACCAGCAAATCATTAAAACTTATACCTTTCTGGAGCGTTCGGTTCCGGGACGGACAAAAGAACGGCGGTCGGAGACAAGAGACAGGAGACAAGAAAACGAAGAGCTTAAGAAATTTCGAGTCAAAAGCCAGCATCTAAATGTTACATTATTTTATGGCGAATGAAACAGAAATAAAGATAGGAGGAAACAAAGAGAGAAAAGTTGTACATAGAACCAAATAAAAAGACAATTATATCGTTAAACGCCTTGCTACATTATCGATCATCTCTCGATCAAGGTATGCGGCGATTGACAGAGAAGTGATTCATACTTAAGCGTAGAAAAATTAAAGGGTAGCTTAGCTCTTATTTGTAAAAGGTCAGGACAGTAAATAATGATGTTTTGCTTTGCAGACATGATGGTAATTCTTGTATATGGGGCTTTGGGTGGGAGGGGAAAATGGTAGGTGTTGAATAATTCCAGAGGAAATAAGAGAGAATATAAATAAAAAAGCAAGAATGGTAAAATAAAAACAAGCAATATTTGGCATCGTCGCCTTGACGGCTTTTATGACGTCAATTGTACGCTGAGACAGGTAGACATATATACGCACGCGTGTGTGTGTTGTGTGTGTGTGTGTTTGTGTGTGCGCACGTATGTGTGAGAGGTGTGTGTGTGTTTGTGTGTGCGCACGTATGTGTGAGAGGTGTGTGTATGAATGTACATATGTGTGTGTGGGTGGGTGGGTGTTAAATTGGGTGTGTATATATATGTATGTGTTTGTGTGTGCGTGTGTGTGAAAGTGGGTGTATATATATATGTATATGTTTGTGTGTAATGGGTGTGTGCGTGTGTGTGTATATATTCTTTTTTCTTTTTCTTTTTCTTTTTTTTTTCTTTTTCCTTGTTTCAGTCATTTTCACTGCGGCCGTGCTGGAGCACCGCCTTTTAGTCGAGCAACTCGACCCCGGGACTTATTTTTTTTTTGTAAGCCCAGTACTCATTCTGTCGGTCTCTTTTGCCGAACCGCTAAGTGATGGGGACATAAACACACCAGCATCGGTTGTCAAACAATGCTAGGGGGACAAACACAGACACACACATATATATATACATATATACGACAGGCTTCTTTCAGTTTCCGTCTACCAAATCCACTCACAAGGCATTGGTGGGCCCGAGGCTATAGCAGAAGACACTTGCCCAAGATGCCACACAGTGGGACTGAACCCGGAACCATGTAGTTCGTAAGCAAACTACTTACCACACAGCCACGTGTTTGTGTGTAATGGGTGTGTGCGTGTGTGTGTATACATATGTATGTGTTTGTGTGTGCGTGAGTGTGTAAGTGTGTGTGTGTGTTTGTGTGTGCGCGCGTATGTGTGAGTGCTGTGTGTATGAATGTACATATATGTGCATGTGTGTGTGAGTGTGTGTGAAAGTGGGTGTGTATATATATGTATGTGTTTGTTTGTGCGTGAGTGTGTAAGTGGATGAGTGCGTGAGTGTGTGAAAGTGGGTGTGTATATATATTTATGTGTTTGTGTGTGCGTGAGTGTGTAAGTGGGTGTGTGCGTGTGTCTATATATATAGATATATATATATAGATTGATAGACAGATAGATAGATATATAGATAGATAGATAGATAGATAGATAGATAGACAGATAGATAGATAGATAGATAGATAGATAGATAAATAGATAGATAGATAGATAGATAGATAGGTGTGTATATGTGTTTGTGTGTGTATGGCTGCGTGTGCACGTATGTTTCTGTGCATATGTATACGTGTGCGTAAGTATATATGTATATATATGTATATATATAATATTATATATATATATATATATAATACATGTGTGGGTGGGTGGGTGTGCTTATATGTTTCTGCATTTATATGTGTGAGTATATGTGTATGTGTGTATTATGCATATATGTATGTCTATATGTATATCTGGAAATGCATATATTCATGTGTATATGTATATACATGTGTCTGTATATATATATATGTGTGTATACATTTATATATATATATACATACATACACATATATATACATATATATATAGTATTTATATTTATATATATGGCTATATGGATATATATGTATATATACTTATATATATATATATGTATATGTATATATACATATATATATATGTATATGTATACACATACATATGTATATATGTGTATACATATATATATATACACATATATACACACACACACACACATATATATATATATGTATGCATGTATATGTATAGATACATATATATATATATGTGTGTGTGTGTGTGTGTGTGTGTGTGTGTGTGTGGTGTGTATGGTCATGTAAGTGTATGTTAAGAGTTTCAACTCAGTCTTTCATGCAAGAATCAATTTCTCAGTTACTTTTATAAAATACGTTCGATATTTCTTGTTTTTTTCTCTTTGTCTCCACATCGGTTAGAAATTGCTAGGGTAACCTTATGCATTTATCGATTTAGGACACACTAAGAAGAGCATATACATACGCATGTATATATGCGTATACATCAGCACATTATATATATATATATGTATGCATGTATATGTATAGAACATATATATATATATTGGTGTGTGTGTGTGTGTGTGTGTGTGTATCCAGTCATGTAAGTGTATGTAAGAGTTTCAACTCAGTCTTTCATGCAAGAATCAATTTCTCAGTTACTTTTATAAAATACGTTCGATATTTCTTGTTTTTTTCTCTTTGTCTCCACATCGGTTAGAAATTGCTAGGGTTAACCTTATGCATTTATCGATTTAGGAAACACTAAGAAGAGCATATACATACGCATGTATATATGCGTATACATGATACATTTATATATATATATATATATATATATGATATATATATATATATATATATATATATGTATGTATGTATGTATGTATGATATATATACAAGGAGAGATAGATATACTTTTACAGATACAAGTATATATACATACATATAAATGTGGATATATATATTATATATATATAATATATATATATATATATATATATATGTACAAAGTGAGATATATATATAAGCTTAAATAAATTTATATTATATATATGTATATATATATATATATATACATATAAGCATATATATAAATATAAATACATATATACACATACATGTCTATACGAATAAATATAGGGATACACACACACACAACACACACACACAAAAATATATATATATATATATATCTATATATATATATATATATATATATATATATATATATATGCATATATACACAAATATATATATTTGGGTGAGTAGAAAGAGAGATAGATATTCACTTACATAGATATAAGTGTATATACATACATATATACATGCATATATACATATATATGCATTTATATATACACACATATACATGCATATATATATAAAGTGTTAAATTTCCTCTTATAGTGACACATCATACCTTTTAACAGACAGCATTTCAATGAAACGAAGAGTAACCGGATTTGGAGAATTCCACGTAAGGGTAGTAGAATAAATAAAATATGAAGAATCATTCGTCTCTTGGGCGTAGAATCCTTACGTAGACATATTCTAGAAATGTTAGCTTAGCAAAACAAAAAAT